>NW_003101653.1:126114-175297 GCF_000003855.2 Blastomyces gilchristii SLH14081 | reverse complement strand
CGGTCTTATATATAGGTCTGCATCTACCAAAAGAGAAAAATGTTAACGAAGAAAAGGAAAGGGAAACTGTGAGACCCACGATTGAAGTGAATATTTATACACATACGCAGTGGCGGTGCTAGACTGGCCGCCGGGACCATGAATTTCACATTTGGTCTCATTTGATCTGGTTCTATACATTTCTTGGCATGAATCCCGCCGGGACTAGTCATCAAAAAAACATGCAAAGTGACTATATATCAGATCTTAAAATGAAATCATGACTTGAAAAAAATGAGAAAGTGATTTCATTTGATCTCATTTAGTTTCATTCTTAGCATAAAGTTACTATTTTTAGACATTTTAAGGTTTGTTTTAGACTATTTTTAATTTTTTAAAAAGTAACACTTTTTGATAACACTCAAATGAGATTTAAAGTCATTTAAAGCAATAAAAATAATTTAAATTGAGAAGTGAAAATCATGATCTCATTTGAAAAATGTGACAAGAGTAGATAGTAAGTCTCACTGAGACAGTATGAAACTACTATCTAATGTTAAAACTGTGTAATGAGATCAGTCGAATTGGTAATGAGACTATCAAAAAATCTGGTCCTAGTCTCAGACACGGTCACACGGTCAGTCTACGCGGTGCGTACATGGTGAAGCTTCAGAGTGAAAGAATAGAAATTCCATGAGTTTTTCAGCTGAGAATCAGTGATTAAGAATGACTGAGAATCAGAGCTTTCAGCAGAATCTATGAAGTGTAAAGAAATAGTCTATATAATAATCAGATGCAGTCTGTCACATTAGCTCTTCTCTTCTCTGATTATGTGTAGTTTTCATCAGTCAAGAGCTGTGATCTTGAATAGTATAAAACTCAGAGTTCAGCTCAGACAATCATAGCTGACTCATTTCACAAGATATTATCAGCTATAGCTGCAGAGTCTCTTATCAAGAATATCTTCAATCTCTTATTCAAGTTCATTATCTTCTTCTATGATCCCTGGCAGCTGCTAGTTGAAAATCAGTTGAGAAGGGAACAGATCAGTGACAGCACAGTGAAGCAAGCTCATGTGAAAGACATTGTAAATCTCTGATAATGTGTCAGAATAATAGTTATGACTATCCAGAACTTCTATCACTTTATACTTGATATAATGATAATTCAGTGTATAAGATGAATGTGTGATCTGTATATTCTTGAGATTTAATCATATCAAGTCTTCTATCTTATATTGCTTAGCAGAATCTCAGTGAATATTGATTTAATTCTCTTGATCTTGTTTCACAGTTGTCATGAAGGCCTCTGCTCAGTCACAGATATCTCAGAGCTTTATTACTATATTATCAGTAATCTGAATTGAACTGCAGAGATTCAGTGTGAAATGTATGATTTCTAGAAGATTCAATACTTTTATATGATAACTGTGTGTAAGGAAGAACAGACTTATATCTGTTGAGACAGTATCTCAGCTGTTGATGGCAATCTCTATATATAGAAGAAGATTATGTTAATCATCTTATAAGTAATTACAGAACTTATGAAGATAATTCTTCACAGTCTGAATTATCTGTTCTGACACATTATCAGTCTCAGAGTGATAGATAGTTGATAAATAGTATATAATCTTGAGAACTTAACAGATTCTTGTTCAGAGAGTACTTACAAATTAACAGTCTTAATCTGATATTATAGATCTCAGTAATTCATATATCTGATAGAATAAGCTCTGTAGACAAGCTTTAGCAACTTACTCAGTATTCATCTTATTACAAGATTTTAATATTACATCTTTACTCAATCAGTTTACAATGATCAGAACATTCTTATAACTCTTACTCTCAGAGACATTAACAGTGAAGTCAATTACTATATCTTATCAGATTCTATCAGAAAGATTGAGTAATTTTAGTAGGTCTTTTCTACAGTTCTTTCATAAGATGATAGAAGAATAATAATTGCAGTTTCAAATAAAACATCTGATACTGTTTAATATCTCAGATCAGTAGAACTCTTAAGAGATTATTCAGTACAATTATTCATGATCTGAGTGACTGATTATATATAAATCATGCATCTCTTGCATTATTCAGATGTGTAAGAATTCAGAGTGAGAGACTCAATATCATTCACAGAATCACAGAGTGTTATTGTCATTGATTAAGTATTCTGAGATTATGATTCTTATACATAGTTCTGGAAGAAATCAGAGTGCTTCTTAACATACTGCTTTAGTGAGTACTTGAAGAAGTTCATCAGTTTAGACTGTTACATGCCATAATTCATTCAGTGTAGGTTTAAGACAAGTCAAGATATCAGTGTCAGTGTCAGTGTCAGTGTTAATGACAGTTCAGAGAGAGAATGTTCTAATTAAAGAAGTATGTATAGTGTCATGAGTTATTTCATCTTCATCAACTAATATCTTTGAATCTAGAAGTCAGTGTTCTCAGTTCATTCAACAGATGTCTGTTATATTGAAGAATATATCTTACTCTCATTATAAAAGAGTATCTATCATCAAGTTCTGACTGCTGAGATAGTAGTGTATTGTAAAATAAAAGTGACTTAAGAACTCAGATTATCATATCTATTATTCAGTAAGTTTACAGATAGTTATGAAGTACTTGAGATTCTTATAATCTGTGATTATCTCAAATTCAGAGATACTTTGAAGTTCAGAGTCTTATTCTTCTAGACAGTGTACAATCACAAGAAGTTTCTTATTATAGATCTCATAGTTGTATTCAGTGAGACTCAGTTTCTTAGACATAAAGACACATGATTGTAAGATATCTTTATCATTATATTATAATATAGCTCTCTCTGTAACATAGTCAGAGAAGTCAGCTTCAACAACTGTTTTATAATCAGAGTCAAATATTATTAATAGAGAGATATTGATAAATATCTTCTTCATCTGTGTGAATACAGCTTCAGTATTCACTGATCACTGAAATACTGAGTTCTTTCTGATAAGTTCTGTAAGTGATCTCACAATATCTGAGAAGTTTTGTATAAATTGCTGATAGAAGTTAGTAAATCTGATGAAGCTTTATACATCTTTCACAGTACATAAAGCTTCTCATTCAAGAATGATGAAGACTTTCTCAGAATTCATTCAAATTTTCTTATCAGCTTCTATGATAATACCTAGATATTTAATACTCTTGACTTTGAAGTCACACTTATCAATATCTATTAATAGTTCTGCTTCTCATAATCATTGTAATACTCTTCACATGTGTTCTTGATATTCTTTTCTGAATTCATCAGTGAAGATGAGAATGTTATTGAGATATGCAGATACAAATTTATCAAGAAAATTCTGAAGTACTCAGTTGATATACTTCTGAAATGTACTGAGAGCATTAATCAGTTCAAAGAGTGTAACTATTTATTCAAAGAGACTATAACATGTTTAAAATGCTGTAAGTCATTCATCTTCTTCAGTGATACACATTTTATGAAATGCAGTGATAATATCTAGTTTTATAAATCATTGAGCTTGTCTGATACAAGCTAGAGTTTCATTGATAAGAGATAAAGAATAGCAGTTCTTCTTGATTAATCTGTTCAATTCTCAATAGTTTACATACAATTGAAGTCCTTCATCTGATTTCTTTGTAAAGAGAATAGAAGCTGCAGTGAAAGAGTTACTAACATATATAAATTCCTTATTCAACAGATTATTGAGTGTCTTTCAAGGAAGAAGAAGTTCATCTCAAGACATATTATAAAGAAGGCCTTATAGTGACTCAGAGTTCTTATCATTCTTCTTTTCTAACTTGATACTGTGATCTACTCCTGAGCCTCATAAAGAGAGTATATTCATAGTATTATCTTGTTAAAAGACATCTAGATATTCATGATATTATTAAGAGAGTTTTGTATGAGAATCTATTATTATAGTACAGAATAACTTCTCTAGAGCTTTCTTAATATTAATCAGACTAATGAAATAGATTGCTATATAATTCTGCTATCAGCAATCTTTTCAGCAACTTTCTTTTCAGAGCATTTCATAGATGTTGACAGAGATCTGTGTCAGATTCATAGTCTTATAAATATCATCTTCATGAATTCTATCATTATTAGGGAATATTAAACTCCTGTTTTAAGTGTTCAACAAGATGCCTTGTTCAGATAGTCAGATCAGTTCTAATATAAGATTATAATTAAGATTATCAACTTCATATATGTAGACATCTTCATATTAATATTCTCTGACATCTATGTTCAACTTTATTATATAACAGATACAAATGTCTTTTAAGTCATCAAATTCTGCAAGAAGTCAGGATTTTGATAAGAGAATACACTGAAGGTTGTAACATCTTACAACTGAAGATTTAATCATTATATAATAACATAGACTGCTGTCTATCATGGCTTTCATATTATATATATTATCAATCACAGTAGATACAAGAATCACATTCATTATCATTTTCTCTTTAAATTATTATCATTCAATCTCTTCAAGCTTCTGTGTACAAATTTGAACAGAAGCTAATCTTTTCCCTGTTTCATTGAGATATTTTCATAGTTATCTTCTGAATCCTTCTCTAATGTAACATGGTTGACACAGACAGATGCTGATTCATTCTTTGAGTGAGAAGGTACATAGACTGATCAACAGTTGAAAGCAGTGTACTCTGATTGATTACAGTTGATACATACTTCTCATTGATGTTGATCAGCAACTTCTTCAGAAGTGATCTCAGAAACTCAGAAGTCTGTTCAGATGACAGAGACTCTTGCTTATGTATAGATATTCAAGTCTACTCAGTTCATAGCATCTGCATCATTGTTATTATTTCTCAGTGTAGATATATGAGTGACTGAGTTATTTCTCAGCATAAGTGTGTAAGTGTAATATCTTCTATCACTGTTCTGTATACTCTTGAGCTTGATAAGACAGTCATTCAATGTCCAGAGCTGTGTGTAGAAGCCTTTATAAGTTAAGTCTTTATTTACACTTATAAGAGTCTGTAAGAGTTTAAAAGTTAATATCTTCTTAAGCATATTAATCTTCATTCAATTCTATCAAGATTGATCACCTGCTTCTAAGATTTTAGTGTCAAAGTCAGAGATGAATGTTATAAGAGAAGTGTTTCTCTGTTAAATACTCTGTAATCAATCTAACACTTTCTGTTACATAGTAGTGTCTTAGAACAGAATATCAAGATATTTGATAATATTATCAGGCATTTACAACACTGATTCACATGCTTTCATTCATGAATAAAACTTTTATTTCATATAATTCTTCAATTATTCATTGATATACTAATCTTGATTGATTAGTGAACTGATGACATCTTTATTCACACTCAGTTTCATGAGTATTTTCATCCTTTATAATGAGTAGAGAGTGAGATCAGAAGTATTGAAATATATAAGAGTATCTAAGTGTTCTTTCAGCACTTTTGTATTTAATTCTGTAGATGTTGAAATTGCATGAATTTCTTATTAAGTTAATCATTGAATTTCCTTGTATTGAAGTTGTTAAGTTGCATGCATATCAGCTATCTGTTACTGTTGTAATTTTAACATTGCTCAGAGTCACTGTGATATTGTATCTATACTCACATTCAAGAGTTCTCTCATATTATCATTAGACATGATTATATTGATTGTTAGATGTGTAATTATATGAATATCTCATAAGTCTGAGATGTCAGAACACTCAGATCTTTTACTGATATTCTCTTGTAAGATTTTACTCTCTTTGTAAGATTTTGTTATAAGGTCAGAGTGACTGATAAGCAAGCTTCTATCTGAGAACTCAGTGTCTGCTTAACTATTTAACTCTTTCTCTATTTCTTATATGTTATTATGTGTTCAGATATCTCAGTGAGTAATTATTTCTAACAAGAAGATAATAAATGTGAATAATTATTTCTAATAAGAAGATGATGAACATTTTTCTAATGTAAGAGGTCTACACTGAATAGATTAGTATAATATATAGATCTTATATAACAAAGAGAAAAACATTAAAGAAGAAAAAGAAAGAGAAAGTGCAAGAATCAGTGATTGAAGTGAATATTTATACACATACACAGTGTGTACGCGGTGGAGCTTCAGAGCAGAAGAATAGGAATTTCATGAGTTTTTCAGCTGAGAATCAGTGATTGAGAATGACTGAGAATCGGAGCTTTCAGCGGAATCTATGAAGTGTAAAGGAACAGTCTATATAATGATCGGGCGCAGCTCATCACAGCTTGAAATATAAGAATAAGTACTTATAAATGATTATTTAAGTATTTACAGCTTGATGTAATATGTACTGATAGCTACTAGAAGTATTTATAATAGAAAGATAAATGTAAAGAGTAAATATATAATAGTATTCATGAGCTTCAGTCTATATAGTTGTATATAGTCAAGAGCTGCTAACTCTATTAATTACATAAGAGATAGAAATAGAGGTAAAGAATCTATAAGAAGTGAGATTTCTTACAAACTAATACTTAATCTGTATTTAATATTACACAAGAACTCATCATAAGCTTCGCTTGTATATAAATAAGTATAATAAAAGAATAATAATAATAATAATAATTAATCAAATTTTAAAATGAAACTATAACTTAGAAAAATTAAGAAAGTGATCTTATTTAATTTTATTTAATCTTATTCTTAGTATAAAGTTACTATTTTTAGAGATTTTAAAGTTTTTTATAAACTATTTTTAATTTTTTAAAAAGTAATGATATTTGAGAATGCTTAAATAAGATTTAAAGTCATTTAGAGTAATAAAATAAATTTAAATTAAGAAGTGAAAATCATTATCTTATTTTAAAAATGTAATGAAAGTAAATAGTAAGTCTAACTAAGACAGTATAAGACTAGTCTCTAATCTTAATACTATGTAACAAAATTAATTAAATTAATAATAAGACTATTAAATATTCTGATTCTGATCTCAGATACAGTTAGACTGACTGTGTGACTGTGTCTGAGACCAGAACCAGATTTTTTGATAGTCTTATTATCAATTCAACTGATCCCATTACATGGTTTTAACATTAGATAGTAGTTTCATACTGTCTCAGTGAGACTTACTGTCTCCTCTTGTCACATTTTTCAAATAAGATCATGATTTTCACTTCTCAATTTAAATTATTTTTATTGCTTTAAATGACTTTAAATCTCATTTGAGTGTTATCAAAAAGCATTACTTTTTAAAAAATTAAAAATAGTCTAAAAAAAACCTTAAAATGTCTAAAAATAGTAACTTTATGCCAAGAATGAGACTAAATGAGACTAAATGAGACCACTTTCTCATTTTTTTCAAGTCATGGTTTCATTTTAAGATCTGATATATAGTCACTTTACATGTTTTTTTGATAGCCAGTCCCAGCGGGATTCACGCCAAGAAATGTATGAGACCAGACCAAATGGGACTAAATGTGAAATTCATGGTCCCAGCGGCCAGTCTAGATACAGTTACATAGTCAGTCAATCTCTGAAAGATATTACTCTCTTATTCACTATCACTGTCACAGACTGTAAAGTCGCCCCGGTGGCCGAATGGTTAATGCGGCCACCCGGTAGCGCCTTAGCATGGGAAATCAAGGCACGTGGGTTTGAAACCTGCAGAGGATACATTAAATCCGGAACTCAAGCACCTCAGGTTTCTAATAAATACAGAGGTGTACAAATCGCTTCAATGAATTGCTCTATATTCCTGGGCTGGGAAGTTACTATTGCATGTATCTAATTGTCACTCCTTTGTATTTTCCTATGTTCTCATTATCTTGGCATGGTCTCAACACCTGTATTTCCTCCTGTATAATCAACACTTGACCTGTATTTAACATCACGCAAGGACTCATAATAAGCTCCGCTTGCATATGAGTATAATGAAAGAATAATAATAATAATAATAATAAGACTGTAAAGTCAGATACTCTTGAAAGAAAGTTACTGAGAAGTCACTTACATCTCTGAAAAGATATTGAAGATCTTGAAAAAATATTATAGCTTTTAATCTTATTACTCTGAAGATATTCAGTATTATTAAATTTCAGCTCTATTACATATTTAAGATCTGTATTGCATATCAGAGCTCTGAGACTATTATAGAAATTAAAGTTCTGTAAATATATAAAGAAATAGTTAAATACTTACAGAAGAAAGTTTAAGTAGCTGTAATAAAAAAGAAGCTTAACTCTGCAGCTAAGTATAAAATATTTAAAATAGTAAACAAGCTGAATGTTAAAATCTGAGTTCTTGATAACTACTAAGTTTATTGTATTAAATTTAATATAAATAGTAATATTATACTCTATAAAGTAAGATGACTTATTTAAAACTTCTCTTAATAAAAATATATTAACTTCAGTGATATCTATATATCTGTTATTTTCATCTCTGTTATTTGTATAATACTTATAATTACAGTAATTCAGATCTGAAATGTTTATTAAGTTAACTTTATTTCAGTGTTTCTAAATACAGATCTTTCATTTAATAAGTAACTCTATATAAAACAGCTGACTGATTTCAATAATAGTATTAACTATATCTATTTACTTATATAATCTCTCTACAGTTTAAAACAGGCACTTTATCTGTGATTAAATCTTCTTATAAATTATTTAAAAGATATTAATTTCAAGTTCTCTCATTATAATAAGAGTCTCTGATTTAAAAGAGACTCTTAAATCTATCTCACTCTATATATAAATAATGTTACACTTATAGACTAAGATATAAATACTTTTAAATAGATGTTTATATAAATCACTGATTAATTTACTGTGAAAGATCTTAGCTCTGTTAATTATTACTTAAATATAAAAATTAAAAAGAATGAAAGTAGTATTTAACTCTTAGAATTTATCTATATTGAATTAATATTGAATAAGTACAGAATAACAGACTTTAAAGTTATAAGAACTTTTATAAAATTCGGCCCGGTGGCGTAGTGATTAACTACGCTATTATAAAGCCTCAATTGACGGCCTTCCCCTCGGGAAATAAATGTCAAGAGAGGGCAAGTTGTTAGATCAAATAATAATAAGAAGAGAATATTAGTGAAAGAAGCTGAAAAGAAAAAGAGAAAGAAAAAGAATAAGAATAATGATAACAAAGCAGAACTCACTGAGATAAGCAAGCTTAGATCACAGTAAATCAATTACAGCAGAGAAACAAATACATTCAATCTTTACTGTAAGAATGCATTTAACACAGTGATAAAGTGTAAGTATTACCTCTGCTGCAGACATGATAAAACTGATTACTTTCTTAAGAACTGAAAAGATCAATTATTAGAATATCAAAGAATTAACTGTTCTGCAATTGAATACTATGCTAAAAAGAATGCAACATTCTTTATCAGTGAAAAGAACTTTAACTTTATATTAACTGTAAAAGCTCTATCTGCTGCTACAGTCTGTAGAAATTCTCTATAATACTTAAACACTGCATTATTATTATTATTATTATTCTTTCATTATACTTATATACAAGCGGAGCTTATGATGAGTCCTTGCATGATGTTGAATACAGGCCAAGTGTTGATTATACAGGAGAAAATACAGGTGTTGAGATCATGTCAAGATAACAAGAACATAGAAAATACAAAGAAGTGACAATTAAATACATGTGATAATAACTTCTCATCCCAGAAACATAGAGCAATTTGTTGAAGTGATTTGTACATCTCTGTATTTATTAGAAACCTGAGGTGCTTGAGTTCTGAATTTAATGTATTCCCTGCGGGTTTCGAACCCACACGCCTTGGTTTTCTCACGCCAAGGCGCTACCAGATGACCGTATTAATTAATCATTCAGTCACTGAGAAACTTGAACACTGCAGCTTTCTACACTATGACATCTGATAGAAGTGTCATCAAATATATACACACTTCAGATAATAAAGAAGAACTTGACATTGTAGAAGAAATCAGTGATAAGCTGATTATATTCACTGATATTAATAAGATCTGTATTTATATAAATAAAATGAAATTGAATCTGTAGAATATTTACTACTTATTAACAGTCTTTTATAATCTCTTAAGCTTCAGTCAGCTTGTTAATAAAGAATTTGACTTTGAACTTCTTTGAGATAAGAATGATTACATTATTAATTTTAAGATGATTAATGAATAGAATTAACACTTCTATACTATGAAAATAAATTATTATATTTATTCTATTTATAGCATCTGTAAAGCTACTCTAGCTACAGTTACATAAGCATTTCTGAATTACAATAATATACTCTTTATATAACATATTTATCTAGAACATTTGAATATTGCTGACATTTAATAACTGATAAAAGATCTTATCTCTAGTATTACAATTAAGAAGAGCTCTGAAATACTGTTCTGTAAGATCTGTAAACTTGTGAAAGTTAAGAAGACGATCTTATAAATCTCTATAATAAGAGTTAATACTCACAGTATCTGTCTGTACTTTAATATTATAGAAGACAGTGAATTCTTTAACACTCTTGATAGTTTTTCTTCATCTTCTCAAGACTACAGGTATCTATTTCTTATAGTGAATAATATTACATATCATAAAACTGCTTATTTTCTCAAGAACAAAGATCAGCTGCTGAATATTATTAATTTTCATCTTAAACATCTCTGAAATCTGAGTATAAAAGTTGTATTTGCATATTCTGATGAAGGTACTGAAATAAGTGATTAACAGATAAAAGCAGTTTTCACTAAATTTAATATTAAATAAGAGTTAACAGAGTTCTATACTCTTGGTCAAGATAATGTTGCAGAACAGTTCATTTAAACTGTTATCTTAAAAGTTCATATTATAATAATATAAGCAGGTCTATCAGTCAAGCTATAAGCAAAGACTGTGTTTACAGTGATACTATATATTAATATAGCCTCAATGAGCACTCTCTTATTATTGAATGTGATTCAACTGAGAAACTGAATCCTGCTAACTCTCTATAAAGTATGAAAGAACAGACTGTTCTCAAATAGTAGTGACTTGTAAGCAGTTGAATTATCTGTTTACATTCTCAAAGAAGATCTCTGAAAAGATTGTAATAAGTTCACTAAATACAGTAAATGAATAATTCTAATTGAAGATTACAGTGAGATTATATATAGAATATAAAACTTTATAAAATATGAAGTCATCATATTCAGCAGTGTGAAATTCAATGAGAATGCCACACTATTATAGCTAGTGAGCTCAGTACTTAATAATCACAATATAATTGATATATGTTACACACTGACTACAGACATTCTCACTTATAATAATTATCTCTATGTTAATCTGTTACTGATCTCTGTGTCTCTGCAGGAAGAGTTTCTCTCTGTATAGATATTAGTTAAGAATATCTCTCTCTTATCTACTGCTATAGTCACAGACTGCAAAGTTAAATATCTCTGAAAGAAAGTTAGTGAGAAGTCACCTGCAACTTCAAAAAGATATAAGAGATCTCAGAAAAATATTATAACTTTCAATCTTATTACTCTGAAAACATTCAGTGTTATTGAATTTTAATTTTATTATACATTCAAGATCTGTGTTGTATACTGAGACTCTGAGACTATTGCAGAGATTAAAGTTCTGCAAATATATAAGAAGATAATTACATCTCTGTAAAAAGATACTTAAGCAGCTGCTATGAAGAAAGAGCTTGACTCTGCAGCTGAGTATAAATTTTTCAAGATTATGAATAAGTTAACTATTAAAACTCAGATTCTTAACAGTTGCTGAGTTTATCATGTTAAAACTGATGTGAATAGCAGTATATTATTTCATAAGACAAGATGAGTTGTTCAGAATTTTTATCAAGAAAAGAATGTTGATTTCAATGATATCTATATCTTTATTATCTCTGTCTCTGTCATTCATGCTATACTTGCAGTGATAGCAGTAAAAAGTTGAAATGTTTACTAAGTTAATTTCATTACAGCATTTCTGAATATGAGTCTGCTATCTAATGAGCAGCTCTATATAAAGTAACTGACTGAATTTGATAATAGTACTGATTGTATATATCTGCTTCTGCAGTCTCTCTACAGTCTTAAACAGGCTCTCTATTCAAAGTCTGTAAAACAAAGCTTTGAGAAGAATTCTGAGAGCATTCAAATCATCTTCTATTAAAGTAATGGAAATTGAAGCTTCAATTCCCTCTTCTGCTACTAGATTTGAAAAGGCCTGTATGAACTATACTCTGAGAGTTATAAAGATGAGCTCAAATTATATAATCAGAGAAAGAGTCTCTTCTTCATTTTCATCAATTAACTCAGGAAATGAACTGAATTGAAATAGATTTCTTGATTGAAATGAAAATAATTCTTCAAAGAAAATACTCTTCTAACTATACAGACTATGTTCACTGATTAAAAATCAATTTTCTTTATTAAATGTTGAAAAAGTTGTTCATGAGAAGATATCTCTCTGAAGAGAAAACCTTGAATCTCTCATAAACTTGCAAATAAGTGAACTATCTAAAGAGAGAGAATATGAACAGTATTTGAAGAAGATCTGTATAATCAATATAAAAGACTCTATTCTGATTTACTCAGATGACTCAAAAAATGAGAATTTGAACAGATTAGATGCAGGCATTGCTTATATTAAAGATAATATCAATTTTATCTCAGATTTCTGAAATTTAGACTGTGAATCTAAAGTCTTTAATGCTGAACTATTTGCAATAGTGAAAGCTTTCAAACTCATTGAATTAAAATCTCATAAAAGAGAAAATAGTTTGAGAGAGATATGAATATTCTCTGATAGTCAAGCTGTTTTAAAAAGACTTAGAAATAGTCAGATTTATAATAATCAAATGAATCTTGAACTGATTTTAAATTCTGTTTTGAAAATTCAAAAGAGAAGAATATTACAACTGATAATTTATCTACACTGAGTTTCTACTCATATAAATATTCATGATAATGAATTGACTGATTTAGCTGTAAAAAAGAGTTCAGAATTTAGCAGATTTATTTAAAAAACAGTGTTCTGATCTTTTATAAAGAGAAAGAAAAAAGAATCTTGTTTAAATAAATGAAATAAAATCTGACAGAAACAAAAGAAGAGTATACATTATTCAAGATTTAAAATAAAACTTAAGTGAAAATCTTATTCAATTAAATGTAAAAAGAAAATATTCTCATCTATAATTTAGCTGAAACTAAAATATGATTATTTCAAATCTTATATACAAAGATTTAATGATAGATTTGATTCAATAGAATGCTCATTCTGCAATGCAAATGAAAATCCTGAGCATATTGTAATACACTGTGTATTATACAATAATCTCAGAGTCAGATTGAAAGAAAAGTATGATTTAAATCAATTAAATATGAGGTTCTTATTCCCAACTGAGACAGGAATTAAATACTTAATAAACTTTCTATCAGAAACTCAAGCAGCTATAAGAAAATGACTGAATTCAGAAATATCTGAATATGAAGAGATGAAAGTTGATTAGATATAGTCTGTTAAAACAGCTATATACTATCTTTTAATAATGTTATTTTGTTATAGTCTCTCTTTACTTTACTTTTTCTTTCCTATTTTTTTCTATCTACTTATTTAATGTGTCTATCTTTAAGACTTTGTTCTCTTTTCTTTTATCATGATATTTTCAAATAGTTTCAAAGTATCAGAATATGTTAAAATACTATAATTTATAAAGAGTTTTTATATTCTGAGCTGGAATTTTCTGATTTTGCATATCTGAAATTGATAAATGTATAATAGTTAACTCTATAGATATTAGAAAAACCCTGAGAATCAAAAGTTCTCAGGTAGATGTCATAGTCTCTAACTGCATACATCTATAATTGAAGAAGAAGAATAATAATAATAATAAACAGACTCTCTACTTGTGATTCAATCTACTTACAAGTCATCTCAAGAATATCAGCTTTAAATTCTCTTATCATGATAAGAGTCTCTGATTCAAAAGAGATTTTCAGATATTTCTTACTCTCTATATAAATGATGTCAAGTTAATAAATCTTAATATGAATATTATTGAACAGATGTTTTATTAAATTACTGATCAATTCACAGTGAAACATCTGAAATCTGTAAATTACTATTTAAGTATGAAGATTGAGAAGAATAACAGTGATATCAAGCTGTTATAAGTCATCTATATTGAATTAATATTAAAGAAATTCAGAATGACTAATTTCTGAGCTGTAAGAACTCTTTTGAAATTTGTCTTTAATTTACTCTCTGATTCTGAATCTTTTGATAAGTTTAAATATCAGTAAGTTATTGAATCACTTCAATATCTTATTATATACACTTATCTCAATATATCTTTTACAACTGCTAAGCTTATCTGTTGATTAAGCAAGTCTATGCAAGCATACTGAGCTGCAGTTAAATAACTCTTTCATTACATCTACAGTATAACTGATCACTATATTCATTATATCACTGAAGTGATGTGGTTCGGAAGAACGTACGACTGTCGGATAATAACGCGGCCGCTTCCGAACTTGCTTACAAATGTAAAGGGGTCATAGCGGCCACCAATTAATTTAGCATACAGTATATAAGAAGCCGGCGTACGCCTGTAATTGTACACTGACTCAAGCAATCTTTGAATCACATCTGATAGCATGTTTAAAAACTGGTGAGAAGTGCAGGCTTCTTCAGAATGTGATAATTCTGTCTACAAAGTAATTCATAGTTATCATGCCAGTGTGGTTCTAAAAATGCCTTAAAAGATAGTATATAAAGAGCAGTGAGTGAAAGAGTATCTGATTGATACTGCTTCACTTGTTAAGGAAAAACTTCACACTCAGATGAATGCCATGTATTGTATACAAACAGATGAGATGTGAGAAAAGAAGATGCAAGCAGTGAATCAGATTCAAAGAAGATCACTCTCTACTCAGATGAATAAAAGAGAGATGATTATCACTGCAGTTGTATAATAATAACAGAAATTATATAACAATATAGTGATATAATAATATAGTAATATAATAATATAGTAATATAATAATATAGTAATATAATAATAGACATTATACAATCAATGAGAAATCACTGAAATGAATATCTCTTCTAGTTAATACAAACAACATTCTTCTCTGCTATCTGAATCAGAAGATATACAGAATCTCTCAGAGAGTTTACTTAAAGCAGTAAGAAAAGTAGCTGAGACTGCTGAACTGAAATCAAAGCTCTGTACATGTACAAGGATTCTAAATGAAATCAAGGCCTTGTGTACACAGTGACAGGCTGAGGCAGAAGTCAAACAACAATTGACATTTGCTGTGAATCAAGCATTCACTATGAAGAGCTTCACTGACACAATTATCATTATTAATAAGAATAGAGAAAATCAGGTCTTAGATCTGCAGTGAGAGATTGAATATTTACAGATGACTATATCAAATCTGAAGATCTTATCATGATTGTTCACAACCTCTTCAGAAGTATACACATCATTGAAGACTGCTGCACAGAATGAGAATCTGAACATGAAATACATCAAGTCAGAAGATCTGTCAGAGTTATTAAGCTTCAATAATAACTGAAAAAATGATGCTGTAATCAGCTAGCTAAGTCAGATGTAATTATATTATCAGATTGAATATGAACTTACAGACAGATAGTTAATGAAATTTGAACAAGTCTTAAGATCTGCTGCATTTCTACACAGAAAAGTGAAGTCATTATAAATAGACTGACTGTGTGACCGTGTCTGAGACCAGGACCAAACTTTACAGTTGTCACATTGCTTAAAAGCATTACTTCTAATCATGGTTTGTGTTCATCACATTGATCTCAAATCCTGTTATTTCAAATATTAAAGGTCTCAGATTCACTTTTCAAATAAAAATCTAGTTTCAGATAAAGAATATGTTTGAATTCTTAGTCACATTTTCATTCTGATCTCATTATTGAAAATGGCATTAAATGAGACTATGAAATCATTTCTCACTTACATAATATCATAACATAGTGCTCATTTGTTGAAAATTCAACAGAGAGTGTTATCAAATATCATTACTTTTCTAAACACAGATTATAATCAATATCATTTTAATTAAAAAAAAAAATATAAAATACAAAAAATAACAAAAAAATAAAAAATAAAACAACAAGAAAAAATCACAACAAAAAAAAAAAAAAAAAAAGAGAAAGAAAAAAAGAAGAGAAAGAAAAAAAGAGAAAGAAAGAGAAAGAAAAAAAAAAAAAAAGAAAAGAAAAAGAAAAAAATAAAAAATAAAAATAAAAATAAATCAAGATTGCAGGGTTACAGCACTCTTAAAATACTCACTTCTCAGAGTCTTTACAATATTCATTATCAACTGTGTATCTCTCACAGTGAGAGTAACACAGCTGTGATAAGTTATTATCTTAACATTATCTAACAAATAATCAGTATATATCTATATAAATGTGAATAATTAGAAAACATACACTTAAAAAGTGTGACTAGAATGAACTCTGCTGTCACTTGAATAACATTAAGAACAGAATACTGAAATCAATGATTCTCTTCATCAATTTCACAGATAAGGTGTGCAAAGATGATCTTGAGAAATATAAGATTCTCTGACTTCTGATAGAAACAGATCTCACAGAGAGACTCTATTTTCATCATATCAGAGACTGAGTATTATCAAAAAGTGTTACTTCAATGCATATGCACTTACTGCAGTGATTCACTCTCTGTGCATGTAACTGAGAGTTGCAGCTTTCTCATATCACACAGCTCTCTCTGAGATGCTGCTGCTGATTTGTAATTCATGCAGTCTCTCAGTTCAGTACATGCTGTGCATATGCAGTTCTGCATGCTGAGGCTGTGTTGATCATTATGACCTGGCATAGTACTCACTTTTCATGGGCCATGTTTCATTTGATTGAAGAGAGAAGAAGAATATAACTGCTGTTTTATTTAAGAGAGAGTGAGTAATTGAATCTGTAGAAGATAATTTGATTTCTTCTGTATTTGAAATTTAATTAGTCTATACTCTTCAATTTGAGAGTTTCTGAGAGTGTTTTAATAGTTTTCATATCAGCTTGAAATTAGTGATTGATTGAAGAAGAGAAAAGAGAGAAGAAAGAAATGAGAATAACTTATCTTTATAATATGAAAACAGAGAATTACTGTAATCATTTATTCTAGCAACAAAGATCTGTTTTCTGCATGTATCTCTGATACAGATTATATGATAACTGTATATAAAGAATATCAACAGTGCATGTATTGAATGAAGATAATATTGCTATACAATACTGTAGCTGTTTCTGTACATCACTGAAAGCTGTTAATATTTTCTTTGAGTCTCTTTATATTTGATAAGTCAGTAATATATTTCAATACACTCTCTCTTTCATTATTATCATCATTATCATCATCATCATCATTATTATTATTATTATTATCATTATTATCATATCATTTCTGACTGTCTCTTCTGTCTTCATTTCTCTTCAACACTTACTGAAATTAATCATGTCATCTCTTTTTAAATATTCTGTGGTTCTGCAGATCATCAAGGCGCGTGAGCACTGTCACAGATTAGAGAAAGAGAAGAAGAAGATGTTTAAGTAAGAGAAGACAGATTGTAAGACATGTTATAATATCTTAAAGAGACTCTGTAAGAAAGTAGAATGATAACAATTTTAAGTAACACTTCTGATAGATTTAGACTGAACTAAGTATAGAAATAATGCAGATGATGCTGTCTGTAAGAGATTGAAGAAGAAGATAGTGAAGAGTCTCATGCAGTAGTGATGAGATCAGAAGAAGTTCTGAGAATGATTTAAGACTAAGATGAAGAGAGAGAGAGAGAAGAAGAGTGTTACTGTAAATAAGCAGTGATAGAAGAAGATTAAGAGAGTGTTAAAGTAGAAGATAAAGAAGTTAAAACTGATAAGTTTTTTATTTATTAAGAGATAATGATTTTTGATAATACTTCTGTTCTCTAATTGATTAGCAGAAGCTGACAGAGAAGAAGGGGATTGAGGCCTTGTTCAGGTCTTGAATGCACTTCATAATTCAGAACATTGAGAAGACAGCTCTGCTCTCTGAGCATGTCAATCTGCTTACTGCTGAGATGGAACCTGAGACAGCAGATCAGAAAATGCAGGATTTTGAGGCACAGGTTAACCTGGCTGAAAGGAAGCAGTGAGAACCCTTCTCTGAGAAGGCAGTGAAGAGAGATTTTGAGATGATTATCATCTCAGATGAGAAGAAGAAGAAGAAGAAGAAGAAAAATGAGAAGTGAATTATGAAGAATGATAAGAAGAATGAGGAAGAGCAGGAAGATGATGAGTAGAAAAGGTTTTTTTCTTTTTATATTAGTTAGTTATAAGTTCATAATTATTAATAATTGAAATTAATTTTGAGTTTTTAAAAATTATTGTACAAGTTGTAATCAAGTCAGGAATAATATATATATATATATATATCTATAATGTATAAGTATTAACATTTTTTCAACATTGATATTCATAATTATTAATATATTTTTAATAATATCATCTGATAATGTAATTTAGTAACACTCTCTTTCACAATATTAATATATTTCAAGAAATATGACAGAGATTAATTAAGATTGTTTGTTTACTTTTATATATTGATGATATTCAATCTGAGTTAGTACTAAAATTATAACTAAGCTAAGAAACAAGATTATTTCTCTTATATTAATTCTTCTTACACACATCAGTGATCAGTTATTGAAAATAAATTATCATCTTTCTTAAATTATTATCATATCTTCTGAATTCACTTCTTTCACTTCTTTTACTTCTATTGAAGATTCACAAACTCTTCAAGAAATCACTGTGAATTACAAAGTCTATATTGTTTACAATTTAATACAGAATGCTCTCTTTCAATTATGATGAATAATCACTTCATTCTTCACATCTGATTCCAGGTCACAAAATTTATGAAAAACTCAACACAAACACTGAGATGAACTATGGAATAATTATCAACAGATTGCATTGCAGATTACTGAAGAGTTATCTCTCTGCTGCAATCACTGCAACTTCATTCAGAAACATTCATCATAAACTGATTATAGTTCTGAAGGGATTTTCTGACATCTGAAGTCATCAGAATGATATATGTATATCTCTGAATCTTTCTCTTCAATCAATTGAAAACTCTGAATTCTGAACACTTCTTTAAATGCTTAATTCAAATCTTCATATTCCACATCAATTCTGTCTTCAGTTCAACCTTGAGACACACTACAAAGTCAATATGCAACATCTAGAATCAGAGTTGAAGAATCATTGAAGAGTGTCTCTCACAGTGAATGCATAAACTAGTATAAACAATCTTGCATTTATAGAAGTTATATGTTATTATATTGATAAGAACTGAACTTATTAAGAGACATTAATTGAATTTGAATCATTGATCAGTAGTCATACTGAGGATTATATAACAGAGATATTAATAACTGTGATTAAAAATGATTATTGAAATATTAGTCTCAGTCTTCTTACAATTACAACTGACAATGCTGTGAATAACTACACTATGATGAAGAGCTTGAAGCAAAATTGGCTTGCATTCTGAATGATAAACAAGGTCATATTTCCTGCATTGCTCATGTGGTTCAACTTGTGATGCAAACACTGGTAAAGAATCTTAATATTGAGATGAAGAATAATGAGATGACTGGTTCTTGAGATGAGAATAAGCTGAAAGTGATTACTCAAGTAACTTTTGCATTTACTTTGTAAAAGATAATGTTTTTTGACAACACTTTTTAATATTGCTTTTTGATAATGCTTTTTGATAACACTACTGTTAATTTTGAATAGATTGACTAATAATTTAAATATCACAGATTCAAAACATTGCTAATGTGATTTGTATCTTCTCTAAACAACAACAATGATTTCATAATATTCAACAAACAAATAAATCAGTCACATCACTGAATATGATACAGAATGTTAGAATATGATGAAGTTCAATATATGAGATAACTGTTCAGACTCTTCAATTGTGTCAGATGATTGATCATTGAGTGCAACACTCTGATCAGAAAAAGATTCAGATATTGAAACTTTCTGATATGAAGTGAACTCAGTTGAAATATGTGATTGATTTACTGTTTCAGTTTTATAAGATAACAAAGACAGTCTCAATCACTTGTACATCAATGCTGCAGTCAGTCTGATGAGTGTATAACAGTTTATTTACTCATCTTGAGAAGCAGTTGAATCACTTAAAAAGAAATTCAGTCTGAGATAATGCTATAGCACAGGCTATTGTTGCTGTAAGAGATAAACTGATATATTACTACAGCAAAACTGAACAATCTTTTACAGAGTACTATGCTGTAGTAGCTCTACTAGATTCCTTCTATCAAGTTAATATCTACACTTATCAAGATTGAACAGAGAAGAAATGAGACTCATATATCAAATTAGTCTGAGACTACTACAATGCCAACTATCAGAGATTTGAATGAGCAGATGTTCAAGATATGAAGATAGCGGAATACAACTCTCTAGGAAGGAATGATCTTTGATAACACTTCATATTATATAGAACTATAATACTAACTTTGAAACTGAACTTACATACATTGATTGCAACTGAAAATCAGGCAAAACTACATACTTGTAAAACTGAATTTGATCACTATCTTCAAGATGATTCAATGAATTTACACATCAAATCAATTCTAGAGTTATGAAAAATTGTTGAGAGTATATATTCAACTGTTGCACTGATGGCATGTGATATTCTAACAATTCCATTGACAGGGGTGGGAATGAAGTGAAAGTTCAACTCAAGTCAAGATATTTATCACTATCATCAGGGATAATTACAAGGAGAAATAATCAAGAAACTCATGATTATAAAACATGAAATTATCAGACAGTTTAATATCTCTGATCACAGTATATCAGAGAAGTGTAGTTTTCATGAGAAAGTGAAGAATAAACTTGTACAAGAATGTATTTAGTTGTTTCATGAGCATTATCAATAATCATTACCAAATTCTGATTATATAAGCAATCACTGAGTGAACTGAATGAGACTGATTTTGATCTTCAGTCTCAGTCTTACTCTGATTTTGAAAGAATGATCATCTTTCACAGTTTATTCTGAGAAATTACTCTCATTTCACTGTTCTTGAATTAAATCTGGTCATTTTTCACATCATTTCTCTCAGAAATGGTTCATTTTCAGATTTTTTTAAGGCTTGGTCCTGATGGGACTCACGCCAAGAAATGTATGAGATCAGACCAAATGAAATCAAATGTGAAATTCATGATCCTGCCGGCCAGTCTAATTATAAATGACTGATGAAAAGATGAATCTCACAGATCTGAAATAATATTCATTCTTATAAATATGAAATAAGTTTTTCAAATGAATCTTGCATAACTTTGAGAAAGTGAATATATAAGATAAGTATTATAAATACTTCATTGAGTGTAGATAAGTAAGTGATCTTATATCTTACTTCACATACTTCAGTTTATACTATCTTGTGTTGAATGAAGAGCTTTTAATATCTTTCTATTTACAGATCTTCATTCATGATCTTATATCTGAGTTAAGAGTGAAATGAAAATGCTTAATCTCACAATCAGATATGATGAAAGAAGTATACAATATTCTTATTATACAGAAATAAGTGAGTCAATTATAACAGAAAATACTGCAATTGAGTATATCTTAATAGAGAATAAATAATCAGACTTCTACAACACAAGGTATACATCTGAATATGATGAATCTAGATTTGAATGCTATTGCTAAAGCACTGAATTCTCTGAAAAAGAGATTCTCTGAGTAGAAATCTTGAATTATAAGTATCAAGCTTACTTTAACTGTGAATACTAAAATCATGATGTAAAAGATTACACACAGTATACACAGTCAAGAGAAGTAAGAGAGTTAAAAAACTAGCAGAATCAGTGAGCTCAGAGACACTTACTGATATTCTATAAAAAGTCTTCAAAGTGAAAGAGATGCTTATATTAGATGATTCTCTGAATTCTGTGAATATCAAGAGAAAGCAGGCTTCTGAATAAAGTGTGAATAAGAATGATAAAGCAGACACTTATCTCAATATCTTAAGACCTGAAATGTTAATGTATAAAGAGCATTTGAATAAGAATTGAGAGATAGCTGTAAAAGTATTAGCAGATACAGAAGCTTCTATACAATATATTGATAATTATATAATCTGAAGACTGAAAGAAATCTGCTGAGTGAAGAATCTCTGATATATAAGATTATCTGATAACTGATATTTAATATTATCTGTAAGAGTAAGAGTTCTCTTGCACTTTGAAGAATGATCTTGCTATATTTGAGCATGAGAGCTGCAGAATGTGAAATATAATCTTATTCTTATACTTAATTGATTTCAAAGATTCAATTTGCAGATTCAATGATGTACATGTCATATGCAATTAATTGATAAGAAGAAAACAGTTCATATAATTCTATCAACTGATATAAGAAGGACATTTCACATCTCTGATATAGAAGAATTAAATCTGCTTATACACTAATAAGTAAAGAGAATAATTTGCAAGATCTCATTCAAAAGTATTCTGTATATCATATGAGACTCAGAAGCAGAGAAAACTAAGATAAAGAATATGTAAGAGAATAAATATATGAAGAAGCTTCTGAAGAAGTATGAAAAGATCTTCTGAACAGATCTTTCACTGAAATTACTACTGAAATGAGAATTTGTACATGAGATTAACACAGAGAATGTGAAATTAGTTAATCAGAATGTATATTCTCTGTTATAAATATATCTTAAAGAACAGAAGCATCAGATCACAGATCTTCTAGAATGTGATCTTATACAACTCTCATCAAGTATGTAGAACTTTTCAGTTATATTTATAAAAAAGACAGATGAGAAGTGATGAATATGTATCAATTATTAAGCACTTAATAAGCTTACAATCAAGAATGAATATTCACTATCATGAATTCAATAACAGTTGAATACAGTTAAAAACACCTGATATCTATTGAAGATTAATCTTCTCTCAGAATACTGACAGATTCATGTAGATGAACTGTCAGTTCTATGAACTGTATTTAATATATAATAAGAGAAGTTTGAATTCCTGACAATGTCATTCAGTCTGATAAATGTGTCTGTCATCTTTCAAATGATAATGAATATGATTCTTTATAAACAGAATGAAACCTCATATCTTATATATCTCAATAACATTCTAGTCTTTTCAAACTTATATAATGAATATCTGAAGTATTTCAATGAAGTGCTTATAACTCTGAGAGAGTATAAGCTCTATATTAAATCATCAAAGTATGTGTTTGAACTAGAAGAGTTGAAGTTCATAGAATATATAGTAAGTGATGACTGTATACATCTCATCTCAGAGAAATTGAATGTTATAGTAAATTAACTGCAGTTAAGAAATGTACACTATGTATAACAGTTTCTTAAGTTGATCTTATATTACTGTAGATTCATCAAGAATTTCATATGAATAGCTACATCACTCTCAGATCTCTTAAGAGAAACAGATACTAATCTGTGAAAGAAGAAGTTTCAGTCAATTATCTGAAATACTGTGTATAAAGAGACTTTTCACACACTGAGAAAATGTATAATAACATTCTCAGTGCTTATTCAATCAGATCATGATAAATCTCTCTACATTGAGACAGACACATCTGAATGAGCTATCAGAGACACTCTTCTACAGATAGACAAGAACAGTAAGCTATATCTGATAATATATGATGATAGAAAACTATCAAGTGCTGAGCTCAATTACTCAGTATATAAAAAGAAATTACTAGCAATCAAGCACACACTGATGTTATGAGATAGATATATCAACAACAGATATATAATAATAATAATCACAGATTATAAAAGCCTCATCTATCTACAATTAATAATGAAATCTTTTAAACACTTAGTACATTGAATCTCAGAGTTCTAAGTATATAATCTTAATATCAAATACTAAAAGAGATCAGACACTGTGATGTCTAATATAATTAATCATAGATCTAATTTTATGAGTGAGAGTTCTGTGAATCAGATATAAGAGAAGTTAATATTAAATACACTAAGAGAATGCAAGGAATCAGAATAAGAGAATACAATAATCTCTTACTTAAAGAATAGTAAGATATCAGATGATAAGTATCTTATAAAAGTAATAGAAGAGATGCTTCTGAACTTTAAGCTGAGAAAATTGAAAAATGATGTTATACTTTACTGTAATCTAGAATATATGAAAGCTCTCTATCTAGAACATTTATTTAAATATGACTTGATAACTCATATACACAAGGAATTCAGTCACTTAGAAAGCTCTGAACTCATGAGTATACTCAAATCAAGAGTATACTGATTAAGCATGACTGAGAACATTTAGATGTATGCTCATAAGTGCTCAAATTATCAGGTTGTGAAAGAATCTAAGAAAGAGTCAGAACATAAGAAAGTGCAATATCAGATGAAATGTATAATATAATTATTCAAATAATGAGAGATGAATCTCATAGACATACTACTGTAAATACTAAATGAAAATTGATGAATAATCACTGCTATTGACTATGCTACTGACTGATCAGTCATGAAAACAGTTTCAGAAGTGATAGAGAAGATGATGATAAAGTTTTTACATGATGAGATCTATATCAACTATGAACTACTGTGTGAGATTCTAAGTAATAATGATGTGAATCTTGTAGAAGAAGCAGTGAGACATTTTATAAGCCAGTTACAGATAAGATATTATAGAATAACATCATATCATCTGTGAATAAATGAGAAAGTGAAATGCTTGAATGAAATCTTGAGCAACATGCTGATAAAATATCTAGTGAGTAAGCCTATGAGATTATGAAATGAATATCTTGATCAGATGCTATTAGTCACATGAATTCAGCAGCATGCAGTCTCTAAGTGTTCATTGTTCTATCTGTTGTATGAATTATATTCACACATCTCAGAGAATGCTTTGAAAAAGATGAGAAAGAGAACAGTAGTTACAGATACAGCAGAAACAACAGTTGCAGACACAATAGTTACAGATATGAAATGAAGATTGAAAGAGATCAGCTACACATATATAAAAGCTAATAAGTTACTTCTGAACTGAGCAATTCAATCAAAAAGAATACAAGACTTACTAGTTAAGAAATCAAGTCTCAAGATAAGAATGTAAGTTCTCATATACAATAAGAGTTCTGAGAAGTTCTAATCTAGATGGTTTAAGCTCTATAAAATACTCAAATCACATTCTCTGAGAATATACACATTGAAAGAATCAGAGAAATAAGTCTTATATAACTTAATAAATAATTCATATTTTATAAAGATAAAGATACAAGATCTGAGTAGATTATAATTATCTACAGCACTATTATCAGTGTTGAAAAAGAAGAGACTTATAATTAAAAAGTCTTACAAAGTAAGAGAAATCATACATACTTATGAATCAGATGATCTCACTTATTTCAATCTTTTCATAATTATAAGAAAAGAATAAGAAGTAATGAAGAAATCAGATAAACATCACACTTTAATAAGTGATGAGACTGTAGTCAGTTATATAATAACACACTATAGATAGCAGATACAACACAGTAAAGAGCAGTCTCAAAGTAGCAGACTTATACATGAGTCAGATTGCAGAAGAAAAAGAAATTCAGAGTTAAATTCAACTGTTTATATCAGTTCAATCACAGAGATAACAGAGGATGAATCATCTAAAACATTCACAGACATGTAAGATCAAGTCATCTCAACTTCTGAGAATGCTCAGAGATCAGACAAGATTAGTTTTAATAAGCTGTTCACTGTAGTGATCTGAGTAAGTGAAGAGAGACAGTATAATGTATAAGATAGAATTATAGAAGATGAAAGCTGCTAAATCTAGTCACTGAACACTGTATTATATAGAGATCATGTAAGAGTAGTAACTAGCAGATAAAGAAAAAGTGTAAGAAAAGAGAAGAGATAATGAATTAATCATCAACTGTAAGAGTCAGCTGTGAAAGACAAATGTTATTATACACATCTCATTCATTTTTATATGTTACACATTTAATCTATTTTCAACACCATGTCATCTGAAAAATGTCAAAAATAAAGAAAATCTCAAAACTCAAGATCTATAAGAGATTCAAGAGCTGTAAGCTGCTCTTATAACAATGTCATACATATCTCTGATTTCTCTATCACTCTGTATACAACATTAATATCATTTATCACAAGATTGACTGAAATATCAATATAGAAATATGTACATGTACATGTAGAAAAATGAAGAAGAGTGCAGAATCTGCAGAATCAGAAGTTAGAGTAAAAGAAGCAGAGATGAAAGAAACAGAAGAAGAAGAAGACACAGAACTGAATAAATAACAGTAAGAGTTACTCAGAGTCAAATGCTTATAATCTGATATGCACACAATCTTTTTCACAGAGAAGAGAGAGAAAGCACTGAGAGAAGCTTGAAGATAAGAGAGAATAGTCTCAGCAGTATTATCATCTTTGATTAAAATGATCTCTGATGCTGAAGTAACTAAGAACTATTATTAGTGTATAAAACTGTAAAAACAGAGATAATAATTACTGAATGAATACTCACTGATCTTAGAATTGTACACATAATTACAACATGCACAAGGCTTCTCAGAAAGAGAGAGAAGAATATGAGAAAATACAGAAAGCAGAATACAGTGTGTAAATAACTCATTCTCATAATAATATCTCAGACAAGATATACAAGTCTCACATCTATGAGTGTAAAAGAGTACAACATTTATATTCTTATTTCTGAAAACATAAATATTCTTCATCTGTATTACAAAGTCAGATGATAAATATCAGAGAATAGACTGATACAGATTAATTATTCTGAAGATATTTATCAGAGCAGATATATCTGTAATATTAAATTTAATAGTTGTAAAAAGTTTCTTAATATCTGTGAATGCTACAACTTTATATATAATAAAACTTATAACAATTTCTTCTAAGAACAGAAAAATCAGTATTAGAAAGAAAAGATGAAAAGAAAAAAGACTTACAATCTCAATACTGTTAAGAGAGAGAGTGATTCTCTGATATGAATAAATAATTATCTTATCACAAATATTTAAAATAAATATAATAATCAGTGTCTGTGACTGAGCTTCAGATAGTTATATCATACACAGTCTTCATACAATAAATTATTTTAGAAGTTGATAAGAAAAGCAGAAGTGTATACACTGAGAAATGTAATTCATTAAGTCTATATAACATCTTCTTAAAATGAGAAGAGCTGATAATGAAAGCAGAGACAGCAGAAGCAGAGAGAGCAGAAGTAGTAGAAGTGAGAATTACAGGAACAAAAGTAGCAGAAGTAAGAGAACTGAAAACAGAGATAAGAGTAGAAGATTGAAGAGAAACAGCAGAGAAAGAAACAGTGACAGAAGAAACAGAGAGAGATGTAAGAAACTCAGTCATATATGACACAGACAATTTCTTCATTATCACATTCTTCAAGTTTTTAATCAGTGATTCAACATTGAGATATTCACTATTATCAGCAGACACAGATCTGTCAATATATGAAGATTCTATATGAATAAAAACAAACATCAGCATCTGCATTTATACAAAATCATGTCAGAAAACACAATCAGAAGCTCACTGAGAAGAAAAACAGTCAGAAGTATATAAGAAAATGAAGAAGATGTATTATTCATGATAGTATGTTCTGATAATTATTTATTAGAAGATAAATAAGTCCTGATCATATTTCACAATGTATTACACTTACTGCTAATAAACTGCTCAGTATAAGCACTACAATGATACTTATTATAAGAACAAGAGATCATCATCAGAAATGTGTACAATGTGATAGATAAATAAATAGAAGATGTTGAACAGAAGAAGAGGCAGAAATCTTGAAGAAGATAATAATATTCAATGATGATGATAATAAAGAAGATAGTTGAAGAATGAGAAAAGTGAGTGAATGAGAGATGTAATATAGTGAAAGTTTCTTTGTAAGAGTGTATATAGAACTAGACTGATCATCAGAATCATGAATTTCACATTTAATTTTATTTAGTCTGATCTCATACATTTCTTGATATGAATTCTGCTGAGACTAGTCATTAAAAAAACATGTAAAGTGACTATATATCAGATCTTAAAATGAAATCATGACTTGAAAAAAATAAGAAAGTAATTTCATTTGATTTCATTTAGTTTCATTCTTGATATAAAGTTACTATTTTTAGACATTTTAAGGTTTTTTTTAGACTATTTTTAATTTTTGAAAAGTAATACTTTTTAATAATATTTAAATGAGACTTAAAGTTATTTAAAGTAATAAAAATAATTTAAATTGAGAAGTGAAAATCATGATTTCATTTGAAAAATATGACAAGAGTAGACAGTAAGTTTCACTGAGACAGTATGAAACTACTATCTAATATTAAAACTATGTAATGAGATCAGTCAAATTGATAATGAAACTATTAAAAAATCTGATCCTGGTCTCAGACACGGTTACACGGTCAGTCTATGCAGAACACTAGCTGAATCAGAGATAGGTCACATGATCGCGAACACTAGTAGCGTGCTAATTCACATGAAGCTAGGGCAGACATTATGATCATATAAGCATGATTAAATCTGGTGAGAGAGAATGTGATTCAGAAGAATGTATAACTGTCAGATAATAACACAGTCACTTTCAAACTTGCTTATGAATGTAAAGAGGCCATAGCAGCCATCAATTAATTTAGTGTACAGTATATAAGAAGTCAGCGTACGCCTGTAATCGTACGCTGGTTCAAGCAATCTTTGAATCACAGTGAAAGAGCTTAACTTTGAAGTCTACAGATTCTAATTAAGCGGGTAACACTGATGACTGCAAATCTACATCAGATCTTCTCATCTGTCTCACTAGTAGATTAATTATGTGGAAATTCATTAAGTAAATAATTGTAATGCTGAGTATTACAGAAGCAGAGTATATATCTGTCTCTGAGAGTCTTAAAACTATAATCGGACTGTATAAACTACTTATAAAGCTTGAATTTCTACTCTCTGATTTTACAGTTTCTCTATACATTGATAATAACAGAGTAATTGCTGTGATAAATAGTGAAAAGATTATCTGTAATATATGCTATATCAATATTAAATATTATAATGTTCATGATACTGCAGCTGCAGATGTTATTAAAATTATATAAATAGATATTATTAATATAACTGTAGATACTCTAATAAAAGCTCTAACAGCTGAAGTTTATAAAGATACTCTGATTAATATAAAAATCTGAATATCTACAGTTAGAAAAGCTCTGAAGATATTCTGATAAATACAGAGTTTTATCAGTTTACTATCTCTACAGTAGTTCATTCATTTATTTTACTGTTTCTTTATTTTCTTATTCTTCAAATTCTTATTAGTTCTCCATGAAATCTTTGACAGAAGACACTACTATTTTTATATATAATATTTCTTCTTCAGTTATAGAATTGCTCTGCTGAGTTGTAAATGTCTACTCAGCAGAGCAGTGATTAAGAGAGATATCAGATTTTCTTTACAGACTGACTACTTTCTAAGCAAGATATTCACTGATTACTTAATAAATATCTATTATATATAAAAAGTCATACAATAGATAGATCTCAATAATACAATTAACTACTATATTATATTATCTTTATTAAATACTATTTTTCTTTATTCTGAAATATTTTTATTATTTTATTATCAAACTTTATACTCTGATAAAAACTAATATTACTTTTATTTTATAACTCAGAATTTTTTTTATAATAAGTAATTATTTTATTAATAAATTATTTAAAAAAAAAAAAATTTACGCTCTGAGCTAAATTCCGATATAACAGATATATTATTTATAAAATTATATTAAAATAACTGCTTTTTCTAAGTATATAAAATAAGTAATATTCTCTGCAATGAAGAATATATTTTTTTAATAAATATAAATCTACTGATCAGTGAATTTAGAGAAAATAAAATATATCTAGTAAAAAGTAAAAGTCTTTCTGAAAAAGATAAACTACTCTTGTCAAAATATTAGTACAATGTTTTTAAAAACAAAATGTGCCATTCAAGCTATAACCTGTAGAATAGTGGTTGGTCATGTGATCTAGGGAGATCGCCACAGGCAATAGCCGCAGCGGCCGCAGCGGCCAACATATAGTTTTGGGGCGAGATAGAGCGGTTCATAAGCGGGAGATGTTAATCTGTCCCGATATACAACTACAGCCGAAACCGGGTTCAAATTTTAATCAACCTTGATAGATCGATAAATGCGTTGGACGAACATCCAGCTTGCAATTAGACCAATGGATCCTGTGTTGTGAAAAGACATCAGCATTCAAGGCCAAAACAAGGGGGGTTTATTTGGGTAAAATTGTTGAAAAAGTGGATGCCAGTGGCTGGCTAGTAAAGCTTTTGGAAATAAAGGAATAAGGAGTCATACCAGTTAAAATAAATACTAAAAATGCTATCAGAGCCGAATATCCCAAATACAATACTGCACCTGTCAACCCGCCAAAGCTCACACGGGTTGCCCAGAAGACCAGGGCGTTCAAAAATACGTAACCGCCAGTCATCCCCGCACCAATAAACGCCCGCCAGTGCCATCGGTAATCCTCGGCACACAAGAGGAAATACACGAGCAGAACTGTCGTTGCCGCTGAGGTAATGATCATGAGGCCGTAGCAGAGGAAGAGGAACCCAAACATATAGTAGATTTTACTCGTCCAGAGGGAATGCATGATAAAGTAAAGTTCAACGAAGATGGCGGCAAATGGGAGGAGGCCTGTAATAAGTGTTGATGGGATGGGGCGGAGGGAGCCACCCACTGGTGGGATTTGGCGTGGGATTTGGTTCGTTCTGGTCGGGCCTTCGATAGCCTATAAGGGAAACAGTTAGCAAGAGAAATGGTGGTAGACGTGTAATTGGTGTAGACCTACTAGCTGCTTCAATCCGACCCAGCTACCGGCGACACTAAGAGGAACGCTGATAACAAACCATATCAAAACGGTGATGAGCATGGTTGTGAACGGTACAGCGCCGCTGGATCCCTTGAACCAGACGAAGAGGTTCAAAAAGAAAAATGTTGAGAAGGCAATTCCAGGAGTTAGAACTGGTGTGAGAACTATGAGTTTCTTCCATGCTTCGCCGCCAAATGATTTGTATGCCCTCGCAGCGACGTAGCCACCAATAAATCCGAGGAAAGTATAAAGGATCAATATTATTGTCCCTAGGAATCCACGATTTGAAGGGGAAAGTAATCCGAGGAGCGCAAAAACTAGGTAAAAGTTAGCAAGAGACACGAAATATAACTAGAAAAATATGAACGTCACTTACGGACTGTGATCCCGGTCATCACAAACAGCTGTGCACCATTCCCCAAGAATACGCTGAGGAGAAGAGGGTGCTTTGGGCAACGGAACACGTCTCCGTGGACTAGCTTCCACCCAGAATCCTCCTGAATTCCATCCTCGACAGTCGCAGAGGTGTCATTCAAGTCGTCCAAAGTGATCATATCCAACCTGTTATATCTCGCAATGTCTTTTCTCAAAGCGCGGAGCAAAATAGAGCTCACCAAGGCGACAAGCAAGACAACGAATACGGCAGAGTAGATGAGCGAGTACCAATGAACATTCGGGTCGAAGACGTGAAGATATTTGTCCCAGCGGGTTGCCCACACGGTTGGAGATTCCCTCCAGAACACGCTGTATGTCCACGCAATTGTGGTATCCTCTTCCTCATCGAGAACAACGGGAGGTCCGTCTAGGTCGCATTCTGCCTTCCCATCCACAATTTTGCTATTCTTGTGCGATTCCGGGAGAACTAGAACACCAACAACCCGGTATTTGATTTCCTTCCCCAAGCCGCTAACTGTGTGATAATCTATTAAAATGTTATAGTGGTTGTTGAGAATTGCTTGGCCGTCATCGTCCACCGAACCTAGGGTGAATCCGGGGCTATAGAATTCGGTTCCGGTTTGCTCGTCGATATTGATCTGAGCGGCGGGGAGTCCGTCGATCAACCAGTTAATATTATAGTGCTGCCATATCAGGCGATTAACGAACTTGCTACTCTTAGGGTCAAATGTCACGTCAGAACATAATGGCTTGCAAGTTTCATTCTTGGCCATATGTAGATCGAAGGGAGAGGTGCGGATACGGTCCCCAAATACAATGCTGCCGAGCGACTCCCGAACGTATTTCGGGCCATCTTTTGGCCGGCAAAAATGGAAAGCAGGATGATAATAGTCGTAGGGGATGACGGAATGAAGCTGTTCATCAAGCTCAGATATCGCAGGGGTAATGCGATTAACGTGAAGCGGGACTAGCTGTCCTTGGTCGTATGATGTTGGAGCGACACCTGGCAGATAGAAGGCGGAGGTAAACTGCGGAGAAAGGAGGACCGCGCAGGAGAGAAGCTGCAGCTTCTTAGAACACAACATTTTTAGGCAGCTATCTGATATAGGCAAATTTAAATTTAGCACTGATCAAGGTCGGTCCCCCGGATAGTTGGAGTTACATACTGGCAAGGGCGCAGGTTCGCCAGTTAGGAGATAAACATGGAGAGCCGTTTTCAAGACACCATGTGCGTTTTACAGTGAAAAGGAAGATATCTAGAAGGGAGAAGCTTTATTTGCGAATATAAATCATACAGAGAGCAGGCCGAACTGTAAAATAGCAATTCCAGCCTTGAGAATGGCGTTTCAAGTAGAACAATTGAAGTTGGCTCGGAGGTTTCTTTAAGATTGGCTCGACCGTTGATAGTCACGTGGTAGTTAACCATGTAGTCACGTGATGATAATGTAGACGCCCGACCCCGATACACCAGCGAATCACATATCATATCAAGCCAAACTCCAATAACTTTAATTCACATCCGCAGTACCGTACCTCCTTGTAACAGTTCACTCCACCACCATTGCGCCTTGCTCGATTGAATGATTAATAAAACAGAGAAGAGAAAAACCCAACCAAGAATAAAATAATTTAAAAACAGAATGAACTCTAACTTCCTAGAGCGCCGACAGGCTTGCTCCGCTCAGGTTGATAACACGTGCGCCCATCGCTCCCGCGGGACTGGGGGCCAATCCGCGAGCACTTTGGCCGAATCTTGGGTTAGGGGTTGGTTTCACCCAGCCGGGAACCTGGCCATCTTCGCTTTCTTTAGCACAAATGGTTCGCCATACATTAGGAAACCCCGTTGGGAGGGGCCCTTTCAATCGTGCTCCCGGGATAGCGAAGCGTGGGTTCTTATGGGTTAGATAGCCACGCATCAGATCTTGTACAAGAAGTGAGGCAAGAACTGATTCGACGTCGCGCATCAATGGTGAAGGGGCTTCTAGATCGTTTTCATCCTCTGGTATGGTTCCTGCACTAGGTATATATGCAAGCGCATCAGCGACGAGATTCTCGGCATCTTGTTGTTCACCAGCGGGGTGGTTAGGTAGATCATTTGGGCTAGAGACATGCACCCATTCCCCATCGCGGTCGAAATACCCGTCGGGATCGAAGTAGTCATCATAATCAGTAGTTGCGTTGGGCGTAGTATTGTTCGCGGCGTCTAGTTTAGCGAAATCGCGATCTGCAGCGAAGGAGAAGAGCCGCCTTTCTTGAGATGGATTCGACGTTTGTAGCGTTTGCCCAGGTTGGCTTATAGCGGAAAGCGAATGCAGCGTTTGTTTGGACCAACGGGATTCTATCCACATAACGGCTTCTTCTACTTTGCTAAGATAGAGGAATGGTGGGGGGCCTCTTTGTGCCTGGGCTTTCTGATCCCCATGGAACCCGGAGAAGATAAATACTTTCTTGGCAAGGGAACGCCAAACTAGAATCTCACACCTGTTTCGTAATTGCAGCAAAATCCCCTTGCGAGCGAAAAAGTCTGCATGAGGTGAGTCAACATCGAGGTACGATCGAAAGGCACCTAGGTCACCACTGGTGATGATCCGGCATATGGGTAAAAATACGTCGTCAAAACCCTTTGATTCCGGCCGTTCGAGTAGAGTGCTGGATGGGAAACGCCCGAGGATAATGTTACATGGTATTAAATATGTTAAAATGAGGTGCCGCTGTTGGAGTGCTTGCCTATGGCATTGGTTATAGGCGGCCTGCAATGCGGTTTGAGCGGGGAAGAAAAGATTGTTCGAAAAGAGATATCGCCCCAAGTAATAAAGATAGGTTACCCTTTGCGCGGCCGGGAAATGGGAAAGCGGAGGAGATTGGGCATTGATACTCGCAAACATTTGCTCAGCATTTCTAAGTTTGCCACACTGGTCGGTGAATGGTTAGCTGCCTAGCAAGGAAACAAATAAAAACATTACGAGCGAAGCACCTTGAATAAAAGCTTCAAACATAGGTTTGCCATCAAGTAGATTCCCACGCGTTTCCCTTCTGGCTTCCCTTGTGTACTAGCTGCCCCACTCCTATCAGTTAGGCATTTGATAAAGCTTCACGAACGACATTCGCTGATTTCTCAACTAGCGTGACCTTCTCCGTTGCTTCGTCTGATCCAGCTGCCTCTTTTAGCAAATGCGAGACCAGTTCTGGTCGACGGTCTAAGCCGATTGCTAGCTTCGCGAGCACTTTCGAAAGATATAAAACCGTAGGCAAGACAATGACTCCCATTTGGCTATCGCTCAGGGCAATGACACATTGGCTGTAAAAAGTAGAATCCCGCGGGGGTTATTAGCCATCCTGGAAAAAAAGGGAGATTAATATAGACAGAATGGAATCGCATCGCAACGTACTTTAAGAGCGCCTTTAGTAAGTCGTAGGTATCCAACAGATTCTCAACATTGACGTCCCGTAAGAATGTGAAATACTGTCGTAAAAATATTGGAAAAGCGGACCAAGAGCCATCCGGAATCACAGATTCACATTTTCCCAAAAGGTGGTCGTGATTATTTCTATTTTGCGGGTATTGATTCTTCATCTCCCCAATCATATCGTGATATACAGGGGGCAATGGAGGTTCGATTTGGAGAAAATCCTGTAGCTTCGCTCCATCTCGATCACGGATGAGCTCTGCAATGCTTATTATGAAGCTATCCACGACAGGTGTTGCTCCAGAAGGTCCACCCCACATTTTGAAATAGCGTAAGGACACAGATAACACGTTCACTTAGGTGAATGTGTCGTTTAGGAGTGACGCGCAAAGTGTAGTGAGAGGCACATGAGCGGAGGGTGAGAAGCTTGGAGACCTTTCCGATCCATCGATAGATGCAGTTCGAATGATTCCAGAGGGTATAAAACTGTAGGATAGTTGAAGGTTGTATTGATAGATCTATCTACAAGAACATAATATAGTGGTGGGTCACGTGATCTAGTGGGATCACTAACCGCAATGGCCCTAACAGCCAACACCCCCCCTTGAGATAACAAGAATCACATACAAAAACACCCAAATCATCAAGATAGTCTGTCAAAATCAAATACAAATGTAAAATTAAACATTTCCAACTTTTACATCTGTAAGATCTAGCAAAATCATGAATCATGCAAATATCACAGTGTTTAGAGATTTAGTGAGTTCATTTACTGTTATCTGAGTGATGAGAATATATTTCAAATCAATGATTCTCTGATTCAACTGTTAATGTGAAAAATGAAAATATGTATCAATGTACTTACTTCAGACTATAATGACTGTCATCTTTATAAGATCTATGATACTCTTATTATCAGTGAGAATCTGTATCAGAGATGTAATAATGAAGTCAAGCTTAATTATAAGATTTCAGATTTATGTTACTTCACAGATCATCTCACTAAGAGTTATATATTTAGTCTTATTGAAACTTAGAAATATACAAGATTACTTCAGTGATTATTATGAAATCAGATCATCTGCAAGCTTAAAAATATAGCTGAATATTAATTTTCTATCATTATTTAAGAGATCTGCTCAATCAGAATCTAAGTAGTTAAAGAATAAGTAGAAATCATTGAGAAAATCAGAGAAAACAGACCTCTCATATAAGTCATATTTGTAGAAAATGCTCAAATTCATTATTTCTTTCAGATAATATATAATATATAACAGAGTCTTTCAATATTAAGATGTTAAGTCAATATTCTATTAAGTGAGTAATAAGATAGTATAAGTAATATCAGAATATGTTTTAACTGTAAGATACTGTAAGAAGCTTATATTATATTAGTATCACTGAACTGTGAAATCAGTCTCTTTCTTAAATATTAAGAAATTATTAATACAGAATTCATTCTTCATCAGTGTTCTTATAACAGCTGTATTATTAAGATAGAAATCTTCAATAAGATATTTAATATATTAATAATATATTAAATTAATCTCTTTGTCAGAATAATTGACTTTCATACTTAAATACTTGATTAATTGATATAGATTCTTGACTTTCAATTTCTCACTAAGTATACTCACTAGCTAATCAGCATTCTCAGAAACTTCAGATATGATGTTAAGAGTATTAATATAGATTATTATATAGAGATGATATCTGAATATATAATATCAGAGTATCAGATCATAGACACTGACTGTAAATTCAAGATCACTTAATAGAGCTATTAAGTAATCATATCAGATCTTCACTGCAGAGTTCAGACTATATAGACTATTCTCAATTATATAGATAAGTGTTTTCAGTGAATCTGTCTCAAATTCAGTGAATTATCTTATATAGATCTTCTTAGTAAGACACTTATACAGATATATCATTATTATATTCACTTAACAGAGTATTCAACTATGTAGTACTGCTATTGTAAAAAGAATACAATTGATAGTATTAGTGATAACAGCAGTATAAATCTCTTCTCTAGAATTCTTCTTAAGTCAGTTATTATAAATCACTTAATATAATTTTTTAAAACTATTATCAGAATTAGTATTCAGATCTACAGATCTATCTTTCTTAAGAAACACTTAATAGCTTAGAGTAATTAATTTATTCTTTAGAATATCAGATCTAGAGATTAAACTTTATATATTACATCTCTTTAGATTAGTAATCTTATATTATATAGACTTCTTTTAATAATCTTCTATTCTCTCTGACTGAGATGTGACATTCTTATAGAACTTTGAGAGATTATCTGTAACAGAGCTCAGAGTATATATAGTTAATAATTTCACAGGCTGCAATCATGTAGAATTCAGATCATTAATATCAGAAGTATCTTTATCATTAATCAGATAAATACCAGATTTCAGTTCAGTAATATGACTAACAAGTGTCACAGATATAATAACTGATTTTAATTTTACAGTAATTAAGAATCTCATATCACTACTGATAATAATCTTGTCAGATTTGAGATTTCATAGACAATAGATTAATATATCACTGAATTCAATGATATAATAGAAATTGATATATAAAAAAAGCTTATTCACAGATCTCTGAGATTCATATAAGTGAATAAAGATCTCTGTACTTAATCAGTGAAAATGTCTTATATTCAGCAGAGTGTTCATAAGTACATATCAAGAAATCTTATATAAACTTGAAATTACAGAAGTCTCTATAGTAGAGAGTCAAAATTTTAAGTTATAAAGAACTGTAGATATGAAAGTATTATCAATTATTATAATCACTGTCTCTAGAACATCTACTCAGAACTTCTTAAAGAGATTATCTTTTAAAAGAGTAGCTCTAATCTATTTTATAATAGTGCAGATCTCATATTCAGAAACATCATTCTGATATAATAAATATAATACTATTGATTCTCATTTAATACTATATGAATTCATAACTGTGTGTATATATGTAAATTGAAAAATATCATCAATATCAGTCTGTAGAAAAGCAGAGACTGTATATCTGAGATTACTTATAAATCTGAGTTATAACTCAAAGTATTGAACAGTCTCATTCTTGAACTTTAAAAAATATACTCAACAGTAGTAAGTCACATCACAGATAATAAGTATTCAGTGTTTAATTCTCTGACAGAACTCTAAGAGATGATTAGAGAGATCTTTCAATGTATATTTATTACTTATAAAATTAATATAAATCTTCTCAATGAGTCAAATAGATCTAGACATTAGTGTTTTTAAATAATCTTATATTATATCTGTCTTGATACATTCTTTGTAAAAGAACTTAGTCTTAGAATCTTTAATAGTGACTTCAGTATGAAGATTCTTGATTATAGTAATTATAATATCAGTGTGAATATGACTGAGATTATAATATCAATTTAAAAGAGTCTTTGATATCTTTGATATCTGTGTTTTCATATCTGCAGAATTGATATTATTAACAGTAGTAACAGTAGTCACAGAAAGATTAACTTTTCAGTTAAAATTATACTTATAAAGTATTGTAATATACTTAACTGTCTTATTCAGATAATTGAAATTCTCATTGAACTCTTATTTATTAATCTTATATATGTTGTTCTGAGTGATCTGAACTGTATGAAAAATAACATCATTCAGAGCTCTGTAAATAAAAAATAAGAAAATAGTAGAAGACAATGTAAATCAGAATCTCTGATCTTCAAGCTTTATAAATAAGAGCAGATTAACTGTAATATTAAAAATATAGTGAATATTCTGTAAGTTAACATCATCACTCTCAATCTTTAAAATAATAGTTTTAATTTTCTTGATAAACTCAGTTCTCTCAGTAATAGAATTAACAGAGATGTTATCATTAAAAGATTTGATATTTAAAAAAGAATAAAGCTCACTCATTATATTCAGACTTATACATGTGTTTAAATATCAAGATCTAGAGAATGATTTTTCAGTGACTGTGAAAGAGAAATAGAACTTAATCTTTATAATTACTATATTTACTGCTGATTAAGAACTTATTAAGTCATTCTTCTTCTCTTTCTTCTTATCATCATTCTTCTTATTTATCTTCTTTTTCTTTTTATCAGAGTATAGAATGAAATATTTATTAATAGTATATTCATATCTTCTACAGTAAGTGTACTTTTATACAGATATGCTTTTATCTTCATCTTTATTCTTATTCTTTTTCACAGTCACAGAATCAGTCTGAGACTGCTTTTTCTACTCAGTAATGATCTTCTTAAATATATAATTAATCAGTTATTTTATTAAATTATTAATATTAATATTGACAATGAGTCTCTGATCAGTGAAGAAAAACTTATTTAAATATATCTTAATAAACAGTCTTTGATAATCTTGTAAGTTGTTGAGAAAAAGATTATAATATATATTCTCAGTACTCTGACAGAGCTTCTTATAATAAGTAATAAAATAGCAGAAACATCTCTGAAAAGTAAGATAATCATTATTCTTGACTTATAGTTTTATTAATTTCTTAAAGATATTAACTCATTCTTTAGTCAGTAATATTATATATTCAATATTAATCTTATCTCACAGAGTTACAGTATTATCAGCTTTCAAGATTTTAATAGTAATTTAAACATTTTTAATAAGACTCAATAGTATATGTCTATATAGAGACTTAAAACAGATCTTTCACTTCTCAGAGTTGATATAACATATAAAAGAGAATTCTTATTAAATTCTTAATAGAATGTCAGTTTCATTAATAACTTCTATATCAGTTAATATATTAATATATCAGACTTTATAATTAGAGTTATTAAATATAATTACTGATTTAATATCTAGTGTATATTTGACTTTCTTCTGATATTCTTATAACTTATCTCTTATAGTGTCTCTTTGTACAGAGATAGATATAATGAGATATTAAGTAATTTCAGCTGTAGTTATTTAATTCTATAGTATTATCTGTATAAGATTTATAAGATTATCTGCAGTGTAATAGATAGATTAATTCAGATTATTATTAAAAGTCAGCATTTCAGAGATAAGAGATAATAAAGAATTTAATAAATTAAAATAAACAGATTCTGTAGATGAATATTAACTCTGTTTTTCTTTATTTTAAAGTTTCTTTATTATCTCATTATTAAATTTCATACTCTGATAAAAACTAATCTCAGTCTTATCTTATAAGTCAGAAGTCTTCTTATAATAAGTAATTATTCTATTAATGAGTTATCTAGTGAAGTATGTGACTCTGAGTCTTAAGCTGAACTCTGAAGTAACAGATATATCACTTATATCAAGATAACTCTGCTTCTTCTAGATATATAAAAAAAAAGTGATATTCTTCACAATAAAGAATATACTTTCTTAAAAATATAAAGTATATAAATCTGCTAACTGACAGATTCAGAGAAAATAAAATATCTTTAATAAAGAGTAAAAGTCTTTTTAAAAAAAGAATGAACTATTCATATTAAAAATATTGATACAATGTTCTAAAAAGAAAAACATGCTATTCAGGCTATAATCTGTAGAATAGTTGAAGATTGTATTAATAGATCTATCTACAAGAACATAATATAGTGGTGGGTCACGTGATCTAGTGGGATCGCTAACCGCAACGGCCCTAACAGCCAACAAAAACACGGCACACAGAGAACTAGTTACGTTACATTACAGCAGAAAAACATGAACAACGTCATTTGACTCAAATGTCACTATAGGCTGCCGTAGTTTTTCAACTTTAGAACAGAATTACTCCCTCCCTCTCTCTCTCTATCTCTCTCTCTCTCTCTCTTTCTCTTTGTTTCTCTTTTTAAGTGCCAATTATAAACCCACAGGGAACGGAGATACTTCTTATCATGAAGTCCACGAAGATTAGTGCCTGTCTTATCAGTTCAATGAAAGCTCGTTTCTCATCCTGCACCCCTTAATCGATCTTGGGCGTGTTGTTCTCTGGTTTGGGGCTGCATGCGGATAGCCACGTATTATGCACTCAAACTGCCACGAGAGACGCACCGGATTGATGTTTTAATTGGCCTTATTCTTAAAACAGATCGGCCTGGCCAGTGACTACCCTCGACTTCGTTTACTTTGGCGCATACTCTTAATCGAGGCGGTCATTGTTTGTGGGGAGACAGGGTCCGGCGCATCCCTTTCATGGTTTCACGACATCTCAGGCAAATTATTGCAACATGTTGGGGTATATTTCCTTTGGAGGATTGGACAGTGTAGACTTCCTGTGCTTCTCATCACACATTGATATCTCAGTGTTTATTTAAGCATATGATTTTATTCTTTGAATATATAGGGAAATACTGCCTTATTTTTACCTATTCCCATCTTTTATCCTTTCCCTGTTCCATCCCCTTTTTGATTCACTTGTGGGTTTTGCACACCTCATTCTGTTGCCCACTATTGGCCAGCTGTGACAATCATTTCCTGGCCAACATCATCCCCTGATCAAAACATCTGTGCCTCTAACAACAGCCTTGATATACTGTAGCCGTATCTACTTCGTTCTTCGTTCACTTCCTACATCTTGCATACATATCCTATCTGTCTGTTTACTCCAAATTTCCATATCGATTCTCCCGAACAGTAAAATGCGCCTTTTTCTAACTACCGCTCTCGTGGGGCTCGTTGGTTGGGTTTCCGCGTCTGCTGTTTCCACACGACAATACTGTGGTCCAAAGTATGAAATGTGCGCTGCAGAGGGTGCCATTTCAGCGGCTCCTCCTTCCATTGGCCCAGACATGCGAAAGCTTTTCGTCTCCGTGGTAGAATCAGTTGACGTTACAAACCCCTGGAAGCGAGGGATTACCAAACGTGTTGATGCTGTTCAACGAGCTGAATTGCCTGGTCTTTGCTGTATGTGGCTGCCGTATATTTATAACCTAATCCGAAAGTTGACGGCCAGATACTAAAATACCCTCTACATAGGCAAGCTTGGAATGGAATGCCGGCTACTTGAGAATTATCAAACCTCTTTTTGCTGGGTATGTGCTGTGTATCCATATAAAACTAGCCACAACGTCATGCCGCTCTGTTTCTGGCGTGACAATCGAGAGAGCGGATAACACTAACATTTAACAGGATCGATTTACAACAAACTTCTACCTTGTCGATGGCTCCTATGGCAGTATTCTGACTGGAATTTACAACACCTCCGCTAGCGACACTATAGATCTAGTCTCGGGCAAATACACACGCTCCAACGGGGAAACAGGAAATATCTACGATGGTGACGAAGCATCTAAGCCTAATACTAGCACTATGGTTCTTCCTCCGGCATGGACAAGCAAAGGTGTCGGTACTGCCATTCCAGGCAGCGAACTGGGAGACGGAGCGACATATACAACCACCATCCCTGGCATCACTAAGGATCCCGTGACTATCCCGCCGTCCACAATTCCTGCGTCAACCATCGACGGCACAGTCATACCGGGAACCACGATCCCGGGTACAACTATACCCGGAACTACATCTCCTCCATCTACACTCACCAAGACGAGACCAAACCCAAATGAAACAGGGTCCCCGTCAGCAGCGGCTGGGGAGAAAATAGTAGCTCTGCCTATGATTGAAGCGATCTGTTGGCCTGCTCTAGTGCTTATAGCATTTTTAGGTCTGTAATCGAACATTGAATTGGGTTCCTTTACAGGAAGGCAAACGGGTTTCAAAAAATTTGGTATCGTTTTGGCTACTACGCTACGTTGGAGGTTATTTGTTCTCACCAAGTTTGCCCATGTCTCCATAGACGCAAGCCGCCAAGTCTTTGCGGATGGAGATAGCCCTAAACTTTGTCAAGCGTAAGCTATCAGTGGGCTTCAAGACATGTGATTCCAAATGCAAAATGTAATTTCACAATAGAGAGCCAAGAAGCAGCTTCGGTACCCTATATTCATTCCTCTTTTGTATTTGTTCTCATGAGTTTGTTCTGTTCCTGCTCACCTACGGTTTAGCGATGATAAGGCGAGTATATATACGAGCGTCAAAGCAGTCATAATGACAGGAGTCCTTGATCCACACTTACATTACTGCGCTCGATCAATTCCTTAACGTTTAAGTCAATATTGCTCCCCTCAACTGAACAGGAACTAGTTATTCTCCACGCCAAAAAGGACGGAAAAATGTGTTTCTTGAAATTCATCATCTCGACCGTACTACTTGCATTCATAAAACTATTACCTTTCAATGCGGCTGCGACTAAACATGGACAGACAAGGGAGGTATGTCGCCCCCATTTAGTTCTGTTATACCTGAAAATCTCTGGTCTAGAAGCTGAGAAGGTTGTTGGAGTGTTGAAAATCGTCCACTATTAGCAAATCAATTAAAAGCGAAAATGAGACTTCAGAGATCGTCTATTGGGCATCTCGCGGCTCTCGCTCGATACAATATCTTCAATAGGTACCCTACCCTTTAACTAGAGAGACTAACAAAAGACTATACAGGTTTCCTACTTTGCTGGTCCTAATAAAACCAGCCTAGAGGGTATCATCCCAAAGGGTATATGCGAAAATTTCAACAACGTCTTGTGCGTCCTAATCCCCCCTACAGACCAGAAACAAAGCAAATGACCACTGACATCCCATCTCCATACCAAGTACCGGAAATAGTGGCTCCCTAGAGATTCCATATGGGATATATTGCAGCATCTACGAGTGTGGCCCCCTATACTTTCCTGTATTTACTTTCTTCCATTGGGTTTGAGAATCCCGCTAATGATGTAACGACTACTGCATTGAATAATAGTTCGACAAACTGTACTGGCAACTGGATCTTTCAGTTAAACCACCCAGGAATTGATGATCTTTCGGCAAACCTTGTCCCATACCTTATTCCGCTGTCCATGGAATGTTTCGAATATGGAGACTGGTAGAGTTGCCACAGCCGAGGAAGGGGATGAGAGGAATTGGGCAGTTAAACTCGGATTTGAAAAAAGGTGAGCTTTCACGTCAAGGGCTCTGATGGTTAAATGACTGCTTTGAGTCTTGGTCTGGGAGATTTATTTGAGTGACAAACCAAAGGAAACTCCCGCAGCCAAACTGAAGTCAATTAACACGCACTTTGTACGTATGCACAGTCGTACCTCGCCTCTCGTTATTCTATCAGGACTAATCAGCTCGGTTAAAACGCATGTACTGGGTATACACGTGTCGGGTATTTCGTATGAATATATCGGAAACGTATGAATCTCATATGTAACAAGATATGCTTATTTCTTCTCTGTACCACTATCTATCCTAGCTAGTTCGATACAAAATATAGGGATTTTTATAGGAAAATGAATGTGCGAGCCAAGAAGCTAGCAATTAGTGAGTATTAATGAGCAATTGTAGTAGGCTGATGATGATAGGAAAAATAGTAGTAATATGATGTTAGTAGAGATCATAGCATATGACCTCTTATTTCCCAACACACTCTCTTCAGCAAATGAAGCATGTAAAAGAAGTGTAAATGAAGCTGTAGAGATTACTGCAAATATTAAGACAATTTAATCATAAGAAAAGAAGTAAAAGAATAAGAAGACAGAAGAATAAAAATAATTATCAAGATAAATCATTTATATTCTTATTTTACTTACACATGGATAATATTCAATATATTAACTAGGCTTAGTAACTTGACAAATTCTGAATGTTTCTGACACAGCAGATTTTTAATGAAGCTGTTTACTAATATCTGAGTTATAGATACTTAATTAACTGTAATATTACTGAATTAAACACATTCTCAAAGTAAGCTACTGTATATATTAACATAGTAGAGTTTTGTGATAATAAAGGGATTTTTCTTTGTTAAAATGTTAACAGTTTGACAGTTATTATGTAAGAATAAGTACTCGCAGATAATTATTCAAAGGTTTGCAGCTTGATGTGATATATACTGATCAGTGATAATTACTAGAAGTATTCATGATAAAAAGATAAAATATAGAGATTAAATATATAATCATATTCAAGCTGAGTTATAAATAGTAGTTATAAACTTCAGTCTATATAATTTTGTATAGTCAAGAGCAGCTAACTCTATTAATTATATAAGAAATAAGAATAGAGATAAAAAAATTTATAAAAAGTGAGATTTCTTATATATTCTTTTCTCTTTAAGACTTTATCTGTAAAGTTTTTCACTAAGTGATTTTATAAAATCAGACTTAGCACTGTACTAATACTTATTAAAAACTCTTTATATTTATAAAAAATCTCAGTGAGAAAAATTTCTTGTTATTATAAAAAGAAAAGAGTCTGTTATTTAGTTTTTTTATTTTTTAAAATTCTTGTATAATCTGCAAATCTTTTTTCAATTATTATATAAATTTATCTTATATCTTTTATACAGAAAAGTTTTATTAACTGTTAATTATTTTTCTGTAAAACTTTTATATAACTGTTATATAGATTTAGTTTATATTTTTTATTTAAAAGAATTTCAGTTAACTTTTAATCATTCTTTTATAAAGTTTTTATATAATTAGTACATAGATTTATTCTGTATAATAAATTATATTTTATAAAATTACTCTTATCAAAGAAAATGTGACAGACTGCTTCTAATCAATTATATAGACTATTTCATTAAACTTCACAGATTTCACTGAAAGCTCTGATTCTCAGTCACTAATTCTCAGCTGAAAAACTCATATAATTTCTATTCTTCTGCTCTGAAGCTTCACTATGTATGCATATAAATATTCACTTCAATTGTTAATTTTCATACTTTCTCTTTCTTTCCTTCTCTAATGTTTTTCACTTTTATATTATAAGATCTATATATTATACTAATCTATTCAGCATAGACCTCTTACACTTGAAAAATGTTCATCATCTTCTCATTAGAAATGATTACTTACTGAGATATTTAAACACATAACAATATGTAAGAAATAGAGAAATGATAATCAGTTAAGTGAACACTGAGTCTCAATCAGTTAAAATAAACAATCAGTTAAGTGAATACTGAGTCTCTAAATAGAAGCTTGCTTATCAGTTATTTTAATCATGTAATAAGATTTTATAAGAGAATGTCAGTGAAAGACTCAAGAGTTCTGACACTCTAGATATATAAGATATTTATATAATTACACTTCTTCTGCTTTCACAGTTATTACACATCTGATAAATGATATAATCATGTCTAATAATAATATAAGAGTAGACTGACCGTGTGACCGTGTCTAAGACCAGAATCAAACTTTACAGTTATTATATTATCTAAAAGTATTACTTCTGATCATGATTTATATTCATTACATTGATTTCAAATCATGTTATTTCAAATATTAAAGATCTCAGATTTACTTTTCAAATAAAAATCTAGTCTCAGATAAAGAATATATTTGAATTCTTAGTCACATTTTCATTCTGATTTCATTATTGAGAATGATATTAAATAAGATTATGAAATCATTTCTCACTTACATAATATCATAACATAGTACTGTAACGTGGCGGAACCGAAGCGGTGGCTAGTCAGTGATGTCACATAGAGGTAGTTGTTTGAGAAGCTGTATAAGTGAGCTTGACTATCTTGCTTGAATAGCGAGCTCATAGGCTACAGAGTTATTGTGAGAATATCACAGATATAGTACTTAGTATACTAAGGAGATTGTATGAGAAATGTAGTAACTCTTATATATATTTCAGTAGAAGAAAAATGAATTACTGACTTCTTTGATGAGAAGTCAGTATCTAGCTATTCTATATAGACAATGAATGAATACTCTTCTTTCATTCTATAAGTGAGAATAGTTAGAGTGATACCTCAGCAGTGTCTCATTGTTAAGAGTAATCTGCTGATCTTGTATAGAAGTAGAGTTCTTATATTCATCAATCAGATCTTTCTATAATATATTTGAATGATGTCATAGAGTGTTCAGACAGCCTGCAGAATGAATAAAATCATTCATATAAAAGTGATAAGCTATGTGAAACTGCAATGAGATCTTGACATGACTGAGAACATAATAATACTCTTTTCTTTAAGAGCATAGTTCTGATGCTCTTAAGATTCCTGAATTGAGAGTTATCTTTATTATATAACAATGATTGTCAACTGATTGATAGCACATGTGCTGCATATAATATAAAGAAATAGATGAGTTTTTCTGCTGACTGTATAGATCTTTCTTTACTCATCTTCATTTAAATCAAATGTATGATAAGTGAGTTTCTTATATATTGATTTAAGATGTAGAAAACATAGTTAATAAGTGACTTACAGATCTTTCATTATATTCTGTTCTATATATAAAATTTCTTATAAAAGTGATGTATTTTAAAGACAAAGCTAACAGTAGTGATAGGATTTTTCAAAAAGATCTTCTCTTTTTATAATATATTTTTCTTCTCTCTCTTCCTCAATTGTAACAGTGAGTGTAGACTGGCCGGCGGGACCATGAATTTCACATTTAATCTCATTTGATCTGGTCTCATATATTTCTTGGCATGAGTCTCACCAGGACCAAGTCTCAAAAAAATCTGAAAATAGATCATTTCTGAGAGAAATGGTGTGAAAAATGACCAGATTTAATTCAAGAACAGTGAAATGAGAGTAATTTCTCAGAATAAACTGTGAAAGATGATCATTCTTTCAAAATCAGAATGAGACTGAAACTGAAGATTAAAATCAGTCTCATTCAGTTCATTTAGTGATTGCTTATATAATCAGAATTTGATAACAATTATTGATAACACTCATGAAACAACTAAATACATTCTTGTGCAAGTTTATTCTTCACTTTCTCATGAAAACTACACTTCTGTAATATACTGTGATCAGAGATATTAAACTGTCTGATAATTTCATATTTTACAATCATGAGTTTCTTGATTGTTTCTTCTTATAATTGTTCTCAGCAATAGTGATAAATATCTCAACTTGAGTTGAACTTTCACTTCATTCTCACCTCTGTCAATGAAATTATCAGAATATTACATATCATTAGACTGACCGTGTGACCGTGTCTGAGACCAGGACCAGATTTTTTGATAGTCTCATTACCAATTCGACTGATCCCATTACACGGTTTTAACATTAGATAGTAGTCTCATACTGTTTCAGTGAGACTTACTGTGTACTCTTGTCACATTTTCCAAATGAGACTATGATTTTCACTTCTCAATTTAAATTATTTTTATTGCTTTAAATGACTTTAAATCTCATTTGAGTGTTACCAAAAAGCATTACTTTTTAAAAAATTAAAAATAGTCTAAAAAAAACCTTAAAATGTCTAAAAATAGTAACTTGATACTAAGAATAGAACTAAATGAGACCAAATGAGATCACTTTCTCATTTTTTTCAAGTCATGGTTTCATTTTAAGATCTGATATATAGTCACTTTGCATGTTTTTTTAATGGCTAGTCTCAGCGGGATTCATGCCAAGAAATGTATGAGACCAGATCAAATGAGATCAAATGTGAAATTCATGGTCTCAGCGGCCAGTCTACATATCATCAGTGTAACAGTTGAATATATACTCTCAACAATTTTTTATAACTCTAGAATTGATTTGATGTGGAAATTTATTGAATCATTTTAAAGAGAGCAGTTAAATTCAGTTTTACAAGTATGTAGTTTTGTCTGATTTTCAGTTGCAATCAATGTATGTAAGTTCTGTTTCAAAGTTAGTATTATAGTTCTATATGATATGTAGTATTATCAAAGATCATTACTTACTAGGGAATTGTATTTCACTGTCTTTACATCTTGAATATCTGCTCATTCAAATCTCTAATAGTTGATATTGTAGTAGTCTCAGGCTAATTTGATATATGAGTCTCATTTCTTCTCTGTTCAATCTTGAGAAGTGTAGATATTAACTTGATGAGAGGAATCTAGTAGAGCTGCTACAGTATAGTACTCTGCAAAAGATTGTTCAGTTTTGCTGTAGTAATATACCATTTTATTTCTTACAGTAATAATAGCCTGTGTTATAGCATTATCTCAGACTGAATTTCTTTTTGAGTGATTCAACTGCTTCTCAAGATGAGTAAATAAACTGTTATACACTCACCAGACTGACTGCAGCATTGATGTATAAGTGATTGAGACTGTCTTTGTTATCTTATAAAACTGAAACAGTAAATCAATCATATATTTCAACTAAGTTCACTTCATATCAGAAAGTTTTAATATCTGAATCTTTTCTCAATCAGAGTGTTGCACTCAATGATCAATTATCTGATATAATTGAAGAGTCTGAATAGTTATCTTATATATTGAACTTTATCATGTTCTAACATTGTGTATCATATTCAGTGATATGACTGATTTGTTGTTATTGATATCATGAAATTGTTATATTGTTCAGAGAGATATAAATCATATTAGCATGTTTGATCTTGTGAAATTTAAATATAGTCAATCTATTAGTCAATCTATTC
>NW_003101653.1:95244-125994 GCF_000003855.2 Blastomyces gilchristii SLH14081 | reverse complement strand
ATTCCTCATCTCAAGAATCAGTCATCTTATTATTCTTCATCTCAATATTAAGATTCTTTATCAGTGTTTATATCACAAGTTGAATCATATAAACAATGTAGAGAATATGATCTTGTTTATCATTTCAGAAATACAAAGTCAATTTTTGCTTCAAGCTCTTTATCATAGTGTAGTTATTTACAGCATTGTCAGTTGTAATTGTAAGAAGACTGAGACTAATATCTTAATAGTTATTTTTAATCACAGTTATTAATATCTCTGCTATATAATCCTCAGTATAACTACTGATCAATGATTCAAATTCAATTAATGTCTCTTGATAAGTTCAGTTCTCATCAATGTAATAACATGTAACTCTTATAAATGTAAGATTCTTTGTACTAGTTCATGCATTCACTGTGAGAGACACTCTTTGATGATTCTTCAACTCTGATTCTAGATATTATATATTGACTTTGTAGTGTATCTTGAGATTGAACTGAAGACAGAATTGATGTGAAATATGAAGATTTGAATTAAGCATTTGAAGAAGTGTTCAGAATTCAGAGTTTTCAATTGATTGAATAGAAAGATTCAGAGATATATATATACAAAGTAATTATTCACAGAAGTTATCAGATGAGAGTTATGAAATCAGAGTACTGATATATGACTATTTTCATATAATTTTGTTCAAATTAGAAAGTTAGTATTATTAAAAATTGTTATCTGATAGAGTAACTTATCAGCTCAGTAGTAATCTTCTAATTATTTTTCTTTTATTATCTGCATTCTGATGACTTCAGATATCAGAAAATTTCTTCAGAGTCATGATCAGTTTATAATGAATGTTTCTAAATGAAGTTGCAGTGATTGCAGTAGAGAGATGACTCTTCAGTAATCTATAATATAATCTGTTAATAATTATTCTATAGTTCATCTTAATATTTGTGTTGAGTTTTTCATAAATTTTGTGACCTGAAATCAGATATAAAGAATAAAGTGATTATTTATTATAATTGAAAGAGAGCATTCTGTGTTGAATTATAAATAATATAGACTTTGTGATTCACAGTGATTTCTTGAAGAGTTTATGAATCTTCAATAGAAGTAAAAGAAGTGAAAGAAGTGAATACAGAAGATATGATAATAATTTAAGAAAGATAATAATTTATTTTCAATAACTGATCACTGATGTGTGTAAGAAGAATTAATATAAGAGAAAATAATCTTCTTTCTTAGCTTAGTTATAATTTTAGTACTAACTCAGATTGAATATCATCAATGTATAAAAATAAATAAATAATCTTAATTAATCTCTGTCATATTTCTTGAAATATATTAATATTGTGAAAGAGAGTGTTACTAAATTACATTATCAGATGATATCATTAAAAATATATTAATAATTGTGAATATCAATGTTGAAAAAATGTTGATACTTATACATTATAGATATATATATATATATATATTATTCCTGACTTGATTACAACTTGTACAATAATTTTTAAAAACTCAAAATTAATTTTCAATTATTAATAATTATGAACTTTTAACTAACTAATATAAAAAGAAAAAAACTTTTTCTACTTATTATCTTTCTGCTCTTTCTCATTCTTCTTATCATTCTTTATAATTCACTTCTCATTCTTCTTCTTCTTCTTCTTCTCCTCATCTGAGATGATAATCATCTCAAAATCTCTCTTCACTATCTTCTCAGAGAAGGGTTCTCACTGCTCTCTCTCAGTCAGGTTAATCTGTATCTCAAAATCCGGCATTTTCTGATCTACTGTCTCAGGCTTCATCTCAACAGTAAGCAGATTGACATGCTCAGAGAGCAGAACTGTCTTCTCAATGTTCTGAATCATGAAGCACATTTGAGACCTGAACAAGGCCTTAATTCTCTTCTTCTCTGTCAGCTCCTGCTAATCAATTAAAGAATAGAAGTATTATTAAAAATTATTATCTCTTAATAAATAAAAAACTTATCAGTTTTGACTTCTTTGTCTCTTACTTTAATACTCTCTTAATCTTCTTCTATCACTGTTTATTTATAGTAACACTCTTCTTCTCTCTTTCTCTCTTTATCTTAGTCTCAAATCATTCTCAGAACTTCTTCAGATCTTACTACTACTGTATAAGACTCTTCACTGTCTTCTTCTTCAATCTCTCACAGACAGTGTTATTTATATTATTTCTATACTTAGTTCAGTCTAAATCTATCAGAAGTGTTATTTAAAATTGTTATTATTCTACTCTCTTACAGAGTCTCTTTAAGATATTATAATATTTTTTATAATCTGTCTTCTCTCACTTAAACATCTTCTTCTTCTCTCTCTTCAATCTGTGACAGTGCTCATGCATCTTGATAATTCACAGAACTGCAGAATATTTGAAGAAGAATGACATGATTAATTTCAGTGAGTGTTGAAGAAGAGTGAAGGTAGAAGAGATGATCAGAAATGCTATAATAATGATGATAATAGTGATGATAATGATGATGATAATGATAATGATGATAATGAAAGAGAAAGTACATTGAAATATATTACTAACTTACTAAATATAAAGAGACTCAAAGAAAATATTAACAGCTTTCAGCAATGTACAGAAACAGCTACAGTGTTATATAGTAACATCATCTTTATTTAATGCATGCACTGTTGATATTCTTTGTATGCAGTTATCATATAATCTGTATCAGAGATATATGCAGAAAACAGATCTTTATTGCTAGAATAAATGATTACAGCAATTCTCTATTTTCATATTATAAAGATAAGTTATTCTCATTTCTTTCTTCTCTCTTTTCTCTTCTTCAATCAATCACTAATTTCAAGCTAATATGAAAACTATTAAAATACTCTCAGAAACCTTCAAATTGAAGAGTATAGACTAATCAAATTGCAAATATAGAAGAAATCAAATTCTCTTCTATAGATTCAATTATTCATCTTCTCTTAAATAAAATAGCAGTCACATTCTCTCTCTCTCTTAATTAAATGAAACATAGCCTGTGAAAAGCAAGTATTACATCAGGTTATAATGATTAACACAGTCTCAGCATGCAGGGCTGCATATATATAGTGCATGCTGAACTGAGAGACTGTATGAGTTGTAAAACAGCAGCAGCATCTCAGAGAGAGCTGTGTGATGTGAGAAAGCTGCAATTCTCAGTCACATGTGCAGAGAATGAATCACTGAGATAAGTGCATGTGCATTGAAGTAATACTTTTTGATAATACTCAGTCTCTGATATGATAAAAATATAGTCTCTCTGTGAGATTCATTTCTATCAGAAGTCAGAGAATCTTATATTCTTCAAGATCATCTTTATATACCTTGTCTGTGAAATTGATGAGAGAAATCATCAATTTCAGCATTCTGCTCTTGATATCATTCAAGTGATAGCAGAGTTCACCCTGACCACACTTTTTAAGTGTATATTTTCTAATTATTCACATTTATATAGATATATACTGATTATTTATTAGATGATGTTAAGACAATAACTTATTACAGCTGTGTTACTCTCACTGTAAGAGATACACAGTTAGTGATGAATATTGTAAAGACTCTGAGAAGTGAGTATTTTAAAAGTGCTATGACTCTGTAATCTTGATTTTTTTTTATTTTTATTTTTATTTTTTCTTTTTCTTTCTCTTTCTTTCTCTTTTTTTCTTTCTCTTCTTTTTTTCTTTCTCTTTTTTTTTTTTTTTTTTGTTATGATTTTTTCTTGTTATTTTGTTTTTTATTTTTTTGTTATTTTTTGTATTTTATATTTTTTTTTAATTAAAATGATATTGATTATAATCTGTGTTCAGAAAAGTAATGATATTTAGTAATACTTTCTGTTGAATTTTCAACAAATGAGCACTATATTATGATATTATGTAAGTGAGAAATGATTTCATAGTCTCATTTAATGTCATTTTCAATAATGAGATCAGAATGAAAATGTGACTAAGAATTCAAATATATTCTTTATCTGAGACTAGATTTTTATTTGAAAAGTGAATCTGAGATCTTTAATATTTAAAATAATGAGATTTGAGATCAATGTGATGAATACAAATCATGATCAGAAGTAATGCTTTTAGGCAACATGATAACTGTAAAGTTTGATCCTGGTCTCAGACACGGTCACACGGTCAGTTTAAGTGAGTGTATGAGAGTATCATTCTTGAAGAATAATAAAGAGCTTATTCTGACATTTTCTAGTGAGTAAACATCTTCATAATGCAGCTGCAGTCTCTGTGACTGTTAAGAAAGCTCAGTTGAAGACAGAGACAGTGATATCAACAGACTATGAAAGCATTACTCTCATTATTATATCTTCTTCTTCTTCTTCTTCTTCTGCTTCTCTTACAGCTGCAGTGATAGTTACTGTGTCTTGCAGTGAGATGTTGTCTCTTCTGCTGATCAGTTCATCTGTGTTCAGTTCTTTCTCTGCCTCTCTCATCACTATTGTGACGCCACTCCTTCTCTCAGTCAACACAGTGGCATATAATCTCATGTGATCATTTGAAGAGAAATCTGAAAAGAGCTTGATTCTGAGAACAGTGACTTCAAGAAGCTTAATTCATAGTTTCTCTCTCATAACATGTCTGAGCTCTGCTCAGAATACTGCTGAGTTAAGTCTGCAGAGTCTCACAGTTTCTTCATCTTCTCTCTGTAAGAAGGCTTCAGTGCAGTCTCTGACTAATACTGCTACTTATCTGCACTGTGTTAAACAGCTGAAGAAGAGAGAAATCTTATATATTCATCTCTTCTCTCACTTCTATTATTTCTGTTACATCTGTAATAATGACTTCTATCTCTCTGTAAGTATTATCTACTCTACAAGAAGAGATCATATTAACTCTGACAAGAAGCTCAGATGCTCAAGCAGTACAGAGTGAGAATCTCAGAGCTTCAAGTGTTGACAGATTCTGCTAAGACTGAGAAGATCTCTCTTACTTATCTGTAAAAGAAGGCAAAAGCATGAGTCTTTAAGATGAAAAAACATCTTAGAATGACTGATCTCAAGAAGAAATCAGCTAATATCATTATTGAAAGTGCTGTGAAGATTAATCACTGATTAAAGAGAATCTCACTTCAGTTGATGTAGATGACTGAGATGCTTTGTAAGTTAATAAGTTAATATTTTATACATTTCTCATACTCTTCTGTGATGCTGTAGTACTAACTTCTCAGCAGACAAAGATATCAGCACTGAAGACTTTAACAGTGAAGAATAAGTTTGATAAGAGTGTGATTATTGATGAGTAGGCTCTGATTCCTCTTTTTACTTTTTTAGTGAGCTGTGACCTCATTAGAATAGCAGCAGTCTGCAGATTGATAATATTAATCTTTTTTATTAATTTTAAATATTTCTTTCTTTTCTTATTAACTGCTTCAGAAATTTTACACTTGTGTAGTCTCATTAAACTTCTAAAAAATCCTTTGAAAGAAAATAGAAGAAGAGTGCTATAGAGCTCATAAGATATCAGCTTATTATTATGAGATTATCTCTAAAAAAATTCTTTGAGAAAAAATAAGAAGTCTTAAGCAGTATTTCTTACTTAATATCTCTGATATATAATAGAGCAGTCTCTACTAGCTATCTCATAGCTTGTAATATCTTTCTCAGTATTTTTCAAATATTTAAGTGATTTTCATGAATTCTCTGATGATGAATAATCTTCTCATTTAATAAGATATTGAAGCTTGTCATAATATATTCACTTATTCAATATTTTCTTTATAAGATATTCAGTATCACTCTCAATCTTAATATTATTCAGCTGAGACAGCTTCACTTCAGAATATTACTTATAGAGCTTTAAATAGAAAATATAAAAAACAGAATGAATTGATTTCAATTCTGTGAGTAATTTTAACTTATATATCTGCTTACTCATTACTCTTATTACTGAAAAAGATTCTAGTCATCACTCACTGAGCTTCTTACACAGTCTTATTATCTTGATATTCTTTGCTGAAAGTAGTACTTGATTCTCTATCAAGAACTTCATTGAAAGATGTTTTTAATTATAGTATTTTATCTACTACTTCTGAGCATAGTGAATGCTTTTCATCATCTTCTCATGAATTTTATTTAAAAGTTTCAATCTCACTTTTACTTCTGACATTGAGAGATACTCTGTTCTCTGTATCTATTTAGCATTCTGACTGTCTATCTCTCTCTTTGAAACATTGTTTATAATGTCACTGAATAACAAAGAATTATATTTATAATAAGTATAGAAAGAAGATATTTTTAAGGTTATATTCTTTACATTGTTATATATGAATTTAGTGATTAGAAGATATTTAAGTTAATTATTCTAATAATATGAATAGAACACTTAAAGATGCTGTTCTAGTATCTGATTCTGATATTCAGTCTGATTATCTTTCTGTGAATGAAATACAGTACTGAGAAGATATCTTATTATAAGATGATAGTAAAAAGCCAATCAGTATTTGCTGATTAAGAGAGATTCTGAATCTGTTATCAATAATTTCAGAGCACTGTGATTATAAATGATAATATCTAAAAACAGGTCAGTTAATTCAGAGACTTTAATCTTTTTATAAATAGAGATATATTTAGTCATCTTCATGAAATGATCAACAATGATCAAAATTAAGTTATATTCTTTGACTCTTGTTAACTTCAGTAGATTAACTATGAAATTCATTAATAGATTCTGTTATAAGCTCTTTGAAATAGACAGTGATATCAACTCACTGTATTACTTATACTGTGAAATCTTTAGTCTTTGATAGATATTGTAAGTCTCAATATACTCTTTAATATCTGCTCAGAGCTTGTCTTAAATATATTTATATTTTAGAAGCTTCTCAGTCTTCTCTAACTGAAGTGCTCTGTATGGAAATTATTATAATAAATTTTCAATAACTTCTGACACACTGCTCTGCTATGAGAAATGAAGACTGAATCATTCAGTAGTAGAAGTTCACATTCTTCTAGTTATCAGTGACTTGATTTGTTAGCAGTACTGTCTCACTCAGAGTCTGTCTCTTTTAAGTTTAAACTGAATTCTTTCTTCTTCAACTTCTAAATTTAAGCTGCAGTAGAGATGTTTCTCTTCTATAATTTATTAATAAATTTTAAAAGTAGTCAGATTAAAAGATTATAGACTGTTTTATTCTTTACTAATTCAATAATTATAAGATATGATATAAGAAGCTTATAATCTTCAGTGTCAGTTCTCTGCAAGAACTCAGGTTTTCTTTCATCTTCTATACTGAGTCACACAGCTGTCTTACTAGTACTGTTTCTAAGCTTCAGAGAACTTTAATTCTCTGCAGCTAGCTTCTTCTACAGTAATAACAGAGATTCTTTTATAAAATTCTTCTCTGTATTAATGATATTATAATCAGATTATCTAGACAGTGTATCAGCAGAGTTAAGCTGATCTGAATAATATTAGATATAGAAATCATACTCTGAAAGCAGCTTTACTTATCTGACTTAATATTCTGTCAAGCTCTTTATTATTAAGAAGTAACACAGATTTACATTATCAGTGAGAACTTACACTGAATACTTACTACTCTGAAGATAATATCATCAGATTTTAAAGAATTCAACAATTGCTAACATCTTCTGATTATGAATATTATATCTTCTCTGCATGAGTGATAACTTCTTGAAGAAGAAAATCACTGATCTTTATACACAGTATTTTATAAACTTTATAAAAAAGTCTTCTCTCACAGACAATTCATTATCTATATTCTCAGAGATAATTATTCTCTGATTCTTTCAATATTGAAAGATCTTCAGTGTCAACTGTGAAAAGATTTCACAGATCTCATTCTCAGATATATCAGTCTCATACTGACTGAGTAAGTCAGAATTAAAGTGATTCAGTATTATAATATCTGTAAAAGCTTATTTCAATTCTATAAATATCTGTATAACATCTTAAGTGAGAATAAATAGTTCTATTTTTCTATCTTTCACACTTCTCTTTAACAGATCTGTAAGAGAGGCAGTAATCTGTGAATATGTATAGATGAATTATCTGTAGAAGTTTATAAATTCTAGAAACATCTGCATCTCACAGTATATTCACAGCACTAATCAGTTCTTAATAACAGAGATTCAGCTTCTGTTCATTGAAATGCTGTTCATCTTAATAATATAATCTAAGAAATCAATCTTCTGTATATAGAATGAGCATTTTTCAGTGTTTATATAGAGTTAATGCTATCTCAAGTGACTTAACACTTCTTAAACATGAGTATCATGTTCTTTCTCTGATTTTGAGAAGATTAGAATGTCATTCAGGTATACTATGTAGAAGACATTGACAAGACCTCACAGTGTCTCATTTATATAGGTCTGAAAGATGACTGAAGTGTTATAAAAATTAAAAGATAAAACAAGATACTTAAAATTACTATACTTAATATGAAAAGTCATTTTTCAAGTATCATCTTTATTAACTCTGATTCTATGATAGATATTCTGTATATCAATCTTTGAAAATATCTTTACTTCAGATAATCAATCAATCATCTCATTAATTAATGATAATAAATAGTAATTCTTAATCATCATTTTATTGAGGCCTCTGTAGTCTACACATAGACATAGTCTATCATTCTTCTTAAGTATAAAGAGTATAGATGCTTCTACTGAACTCTTTGATAAGTATATTCAGATCTTTGATTATACTTCTTCAAGATATTTGCACAGAACATTTAATTCCTTTATAAATAAGTTGTAAAGAGCAAATTCTCACAACCGCTCCACCACGAACTCGCTCGATTTTTCGAATAAGAACCCGCCGATAGATCCATCGAAAAGCCCTCGATCATACAAGCATTTTGACCCCATCGCCGACCGCATACCCCGTGTGGTGGTGGAGTTATCCAGCCAAACGTGAACCAGACATCGTTCGGAACTCCTGCGTGGGATTATCCCCCATTCTCCCCTACCACACCACAACCCCAGGCCAAATTGCCATACAAATTGTAAGGTGAAGAGACCTAGCCGCATGCACCAATCTTCTCGATTTTGGAAGATCCCCAATCTGTAGTTGTGAAGATATCTGAGGAGCGACCTCCGCGAAAACCCTGTCCATCTTTGATGTTCCAAAACACCAACGCCAAGTCCCACCCTCATACTGCCCTTCTCAATCTGGCCCATCCCCAGCAGAAAAATACAAAATGATACCTCAGTGATAATATCAAGCACATAATCAACAGACAATGAGTCAACAGCATACCAACAACTATAAAATCAGTATATTCCAAGATCTGACTGAGCCTTTGATCCCTGCACAGTGAGATATATTTAATCTAGTTTTAATATCTCAATATTCAATAGATTCTGCAAGAGATTGAGAACAGCAACACTAGATTTCTATTGAATTTAAGAATTAACTCTATATTGATATAATCATTGACAAAGTCTTCTATTTTGAGATATAAATAACCAGTTCCTCTACATCCTGCTGACAATATTTATATTATCATATAGAAACAGACTTATATTCTCTATAATATCAAGACTCTAAAGAGGGAAAGTCTTGATAGAGAGTATATAGTAGTGCATATCTTAGCAGTTTCTATCTCATTCTTCTGCAGCAGTCAATGCATAAAAAAAAAAAGATCTTAGAAATAGTTTTTTACTTCTCTTGAAAAAGTAAGGTGTTTTTCTCTGGGTTTTATACAATATTCTTACAAAGAATTAAAAACAGAGCTGTTTTCTGTCATAATTTCATATTCTTTTAAGTAAGAATTACTTTTTCAGTAGCTGAAGAGCTTTCATTAATACTTAATTCTTTTTTACACTCTTTATTAACTGATTTGAGTTACACACTTGTTGTGTGAGAAGAATTGAATAATTTAGAATAAAATTAAATAGTTTTAATCAATTTCTCTGCAAAAAATTGATTTATTTTTTGTCAGTTTTTCTCTTAAAAACTGTCATATTATCTGATTTATTATCAATTGATATCATACTTTTTCTCACTGTATCTCAAGAAAGAGATTGTAAAGATTTTATTGATTTATCTCAAAAATCAATTTTAGTTTATTAGATTCTCTTCAAAAATCTAACCTAGTTACTGAACTAGTGTGAAAAAAATCAGGTGTTTGATACACAAAAGTCTTTTATTCTTCTTTTGAAACAGTCTGACCAACTTTTCAATTCAAAACAGACTTAGAAATATCTCAATTGAAACAGTCTGATCAACTTTTCATTGAGTGAAAACAATGAGTTCAAAAATACACTCAGTTGATGTGGAAAAAGATGCTTTCTCAAATGCTATTTCTGAGATTGAAATTCTGAAGAGAAGAAAGAAAGAAGAAATAGAGAAACAATAAGTTCTTGAAATACAGAAACTTGAAAAAGTAAGTAAGATTCTTGAAAAGCAGTGTCTGAGTGAGATGAATGAAGAAGTTCTGTTAATTCTTCATACTCAAGCTAGACAACTACAGAAGATGATCAAGTTCAAACTTAGAATCTCAAACACAGTTCAAAAAACATTGAAAATTTCTAGTACAATCACTGACTCTTCATCTTGCTCTTCTTCATTCTTTTTTTCTACTTCTTCTTCTTCTTTGAATCAGAAGAAAACATATGCTTAAGCAGCTGAATCTGCTGTCTCTAAACCTGCTATCTCAAAATCTGCTCAAAATCCTGAGAAAACTGAGAAGAATACTGCTCATGCCTCTATTCATAGAAAAGTGAAAAAGAAAATGCAAAAAGAGAAAAACTTTCAAATCTTCAGAAATAGAAGACTTATTCTCAAAGTCTCAAATCAGGATATTCTACAAAGAAACAAGCTAAACTCAAATCTCATTTTCAGAATCAGAAATGAAATTAATCAGCAGTTCTTTTCTCAGTTGATGACTGATATTGAAGTTCAAAAATCAGTTATAGTTTCAATTGAGTCATCATTCTTTAGAAACTTCATCATTCTGACTACAATGTCTGAATTCAGTACTGAATTCCTTATTCAGAATAAGAATCTCTGAAAGTCAGCAGTAGAATCTTTGTTAAACACAACAATTCTATCTGAAAGAGATGAAAAGTGAGATAAATTCATTCTTCATGATATTCCAGTTGAAATTTTTGACTGTGAAGAAGAAATGCTACTTCTCAAAAATGAATTGAAAGAATACAACTCTATTCAACTGAGAAAGAAGTCTGTATGACTAAATTCAATTGAGTTCAGATAAAGCAGGAGAAATGCCTCTGTTCTAGTATATATAAAAACACTTAAACAGTCAAAGATCTCTGAAGTAAGAGTAGCAAGTTTGAAAATGAGAGTTCATGAATACAAAGACTCAAGAATGAATCTCAAAGCTCAAACACAGTGTTCAAACTGTCAAAGATATGAATACTTTGCAATCTTATGTTTTAGAGACTCAAAATGTGCATTCTGTGTCAGAGATCACAAAACTAGTGAGCATAAATGTGAAACATGCTCAAAAAGAGATGAAATTTGTCAATATACTCTGCTTAAGTGCTCTAATTGCAAAGAAAAACATGTATCTAGCTCAAAAGAATGTATATTTGCTTCTAGAACTCAAAAGAACTGAAGAAAAGATGAAGCTCAAAGTCAATCTAGAACTGAAGAGAAGAGTTAAGCCAGTAGACTTATAACTGCAAGCTCAAAAAGAAGAAACTCTCAACTATCTAAATCTTCAAACTCTAATTCTCCAGCTAAATGTAAACAGAATTTGAATTCTCAAACTTCTGTTAAGATTAGAGAATTGAGAAATGACTCTGATAATAAACTAGATATAATGTAAGCAGTTAAGATTTCTACTTTTAAGAATAGTTATAATCTACTATCTGATGATAGTGATTAGATTCTACTCTTTTCTCTTTTAGTATGAATATACAACAAAAACAACAAGCCCCGGTGGCCGAATGGTTAATGCGGCCACCCGGTAGCGCCTTGGCGTGGGAAACCAGGGCGTGTGGGTTCGAAACCCGCAGGGGATACATTAAATCCGGAACCCAAGCACCTCAGGTTCCTAATAAATACAGAGGTGTACAAATCGCTTCAATAAAATTGCTCTATGTTCCTGGGCTGGGAAGTTATTATCATATGTATTTAATTGTCACTTCTTTGTATTTCCTATGTTCTTGTTATCTTGGCATGGTCTCAACACCTGTATTTCCTCCTGTATAACCAACACTTGGCCTGTATTTAACATCACGCAAGGACTCATCATAAGCTCCGCTTGCATATGAGTATAATGGAAGAATAATAATAATAATAATAATAACAAAAACAACAAAAAAAGTTTAAAAACTCTTCAAAAATCACATTTATTCAAAATAATGTGAATAGAAACTTAAATTGCATTTATTCTTGTCTTCAAATTGCATTTGAATAAAAAGTTGATTTTATACTGCTTCAGAAGCCGAATTTTGATGCTGAGTAAAAATATGTCATTTCTCATTCAAGCTACTACTGCTTTTTACCTCAAAAGTCTGAGATAAAGTCAAGAGTAGTGATCTATGAAAGAAAGAGATTAAGATATCAATTTAATCTAAGATTTGATATCATGTCTGACTCTGATATTCTGGTGGGTGATATTATAGATAAAGAAAATGAGTTTGATACTATACAGCTCATAAATATCTATAATGAAAAGTCATTGAAGGAAAATAACAATATCTGAACAATTGATAGAGGATTTCTGAACATAACTTCATCAAGAAACTCTATAATTGCAGGAGATTTCAATGCATATCATCTCTGATGAAATTCAGAATGCAAGAGAGCAGTGAGAGCTGATAATCTAGTTGAATGAACCTTTGAGCATTCAATAGATTTGGTTAATAAGTCTGATCAACAAACATTCTTTAGAAAAGGCATGAAACAGAAATCTATTATAGATCTAATCTTCATGTCATAAAATCTAATAAAAAGATGACTTGTAAACTGGTTTATTGATTCAAATGAGACATCAGGATCAGATCATGAGATTATTCAATTTGAGATTGAACTGAGTGAAAAACAAATGAGTGAAAATCCTCTTCTCTCTAATCAGTTTAACTTTGAAAAAGCTGATTGAAAAGCAGTTGAAGAAAGCATAAAACTATTAAAATCTGAAAGACAGAATGAGCTATATTGAAATTCTGGTCAAGATATCTCAAATGAAATGCTTGAGAATAGAGTGAAGCTTATTACATCTATTATTCTAACAAGTGTTAGAGATAATATTTCAAAGAGAAAATCTTCTGAGTATTTAAAACCTTAGTGAAATGAGAATATCTCATCTAAAAGAAAAGAATTAGCTACTGCTAGAAGAGATTGAAAGAATGATGTAATATCTGATGAAGAGTTCAAAGCTGTCAGAAATGAATATTTTTCAGATATTAAAAAAGCTAAAACAGACTGCTGGAATAAATTTCTTGAAGAAGCATAAGAAAAGAAAGTTTTTAAAGCTTTTAACTATACTAAAACAAGAAGTGTAGCAAAACTTCCAATCTTAGAATATGAGTTTCAGAATGAATCATATACAGCAAACTCTTTTGAGAAAAAATGTCAAGCTTTTATAAGAACTCTCTTTCAATACTCATCAGATTCAGATTCAGAGGAAGAGAATATATCACTTCTTAACTATATTGATGAAAATGACTGGGAATGGCCTGATCTTACTCAAGATGAATTAGAGTCAGCTATTTTCTCAAGTTCAGTTAAGACTGCTGCAGGGCCTGATTCAATTAATCACTTGATTATTCAAAATACATACTCCTACTTAAAGAATGAATATTTTGAGCTCTTTTTCAATCTCTTGAAAAATGAATATCATTCTGAATGCTGGAGAGAAGCCACTGGAGTGATTCTTACAAAGTTTAATAGAAAAACTTCAATTCCTAAGTTATATAGAGTAATATCTCTATTGAACTGTCTAGAAAAGGTTTTAGAAAAGATAATAGCTACTTGACTATCTTTTATAAGCTCTGTCAGTAATTCTCTTTTATTCAGTGAACAAATAAGGAATAGAAAACAGTGTTCTGCAATTGACACTGTTCTCTCAGTTATTCATGATATTCAAATAGCAAAGCATGAAGATCTGGTCTCAACTGCAGTTTTTATTAATATAAAAGAAGCATTTGATCATGTTTCAAAGTCAAAGCTAATTCAGACATTGAAAATGTTAAAACTGTCACTTTCTCTAATAAAATGAGTTAACTGTTTTATATCTAAAAGAATTATATAACTTTTCTTTGATGAAATGAAATAAGACAAGACTGAGATAAAAATAGAAGTATCACAAGAATCTTCAATCTCACTCATTTTATTTGCAATATACACTGCATATCTATTCAAGAATAGAAATATAAGAATAGTAAGATCTCCAAGTTATATAAATGATAATGGTCTAGTCTACAGCTCAAAAACTATCAAAGAGAATTTGAAAGTGATTGAAGAAGCTGTAAAGAAAATCTTTGTTAGAGCAGATATCAATCAAATTCAATTTAATATGAATAAAACTGAGTTAATTCATTTCTTTCCTAGATTCAATGAGAAAGAACTGTCTCTATCTCTTTTAAATAGAGAGATTAAACCCAGTGTAAATATCAAATGATTAGGAGTATGATTAAACTCCAAGTTGAACTTTAAATATCACATTCAACAAAGAACTGTCAAGGCAGAAAGGCTATTGAATAACATAATCAGACTATCAAATACAGAGAGAGGTCTATTCTTCCAGGCTATGAGACAGTTATATATAGCCTGTATTACATCAGTAGCTGATTATAGAGTTTAAGTGTGATGAAATAATCAAGGGAATTTCACTGAACTCTTTCAAAGTCTGCAAAACAGAGCCTTGAGAAGAATTCTGAAAGCATTCAAATCATCTCCTATTAAAGCAATGGAAATTGAAGCTTCAATTCCTCCTCCTGCTATTAGATTTGAAAAGGCCTGTATGAACTATGCTCTGAGAGTTATAAAGATGAGCTCAAATCATATAATCAGAGAAAGAGTCTTGTCTTCATTTTCATCAATTAACTCTGGAAATGAACTGAATTGAAATAGATTTCTTGATTGAAATGAAAATGATTCTTCAAAGAAACTGCCTTCTCAACTTTACAGACTATACTCTCTGATTAAAAATCAATTTTCTTCTTTAAATATTGAAAAAGTGGATCATGAGAAGTTATCTCCCTGGAGAGAAAAGCTTGAATCTCTTATAGACTTACAAATAAGTGAACTATCAAAAGAGAAAGAATATGAACAGCATTTGAAGAGAATTTCTACAATCAATATAAAAGACTCTATTCTGATTTATTCAGATAACTCAAAGAATGAGAATCTGAATAGATTAGGTACAGGCATTGCTTATACTGAAGATAATATCAATTTTATCTCAGATTTCTGAAATCTAGGCTGTGAATCTGAAGTCTTTGATGCTGAACTATTTGCAATAGTGAAAGCTTTCAAACTCATAGAAATAAAATCTCATAAAAGAGGAAATAGTTTGAAAGAGACATGAATATTCTCTGATAGTCAAGCTGCTTTAAAAAGACTTAGAAATAGTCAGATTCATAATGATCAAATGAATCTTGAACTGATCTTAAACTCTGTTTTGAAAATTCAAAAGAGAAGAACATCAAAGCTGATAATTCATTTACACTGGGTTCCTGCTCATATGAATATTCATGATAATGAATTGACTGATTCAGCTGCAAAAAAGGGTGCAGAATTAAGCAGATCTATTCAAAAAGTTGTGTCCTGGTCTTTTATAAAGAGAAAAATAAAAGAATCTTGTTTAGACAAGTGAAATGAAAGCTGGCAGAAACAAAAGAAGAGTATACATTATTCAAGATTTGAAACAAAACCCAAGTGGAAATCTTGTTCAATTAAATGTAAAAAGAAAATATTCTCATCTATAATACAGCTGAAACTAGGACATGGCTATTTCAAATCTTATATACAAAGATTTGATGATAGATTTGACTCAATAGAATGCTCATTCTGCAATGCAAATGAGAATTCTGAGTATATTGTAATACACTGTGCATTATACAATAGTCTCAGAGTCAGATTGAAAGAGAAGTATGATCTAAATCAATTAAATATGAGATTCTTATTCTCAACTGAGACAGGAATTAAATATTTAATAGACTTTCTATCAGAAACTCAAGCAGCTACAAGAAAATGACTAAATTCAGAATTATCTGAATATGAAGAGGAGGAAATCAATCAGATATAGTCTGTTAAAATAGCTATATACTATCTTTTAATAATTTGTTTTGTTACAGTCTTTCTTTACTTTATCTTTTCCTTTCAATTTCTTTCTGTCTATCTATTTAATGTGTCTATCTTTAAGACTGTGTTCTCTTTTCCTTTGTCATGATATTGTCAAATGATTTCAAAGTATCAGAAGATGTTAAAACACTGCAATTTGTAAACAGTTTTTGTATTCTGGGCTGGAATTTTCTGATTTTGCATATCTGAAATTGATGAATGTATAATAGTTAACTTTACAGATATAGGAAAAACCCTGAGAACTAAAAGTTCTCAGGTAGATGTCATAGTCTCTGACTGCATACATCTATAATTGAAGAATAATAATAATAATAACACTACTATATACTCTCTATCAAGACTTTCTCTCTTCAGAGTCTTGATATTATAGAGTATTTAAGTCTATTTCTATATAATAATATAAATATTATCAGCAGAATGTAGAGAAACTGATTATTTATATCTTAAAATAGAAGACTTTGTTAATAATAATATTAATATAGAGTTAATTCTCAAATTCAATAGAAATCTAGTATTGCTGTTCTTAATTTCTTACAGAATCTATTGAATATTGAGATATTAAAACTAGATTTAATATATCTCACTATACAGAGATTAAAGACTCAGTCAGATCTTGAAGTATACTGATTTTATAGTTATTATTGTCTGCTGATTATGTATTAAATACTGTTAATGAAGTATCTTTTTATATCTTTTTATCAGAGATAGATTAGGTTGAATGAGATAATACACAAGTGAGACTTGATATTAATGTATTGATATATCAAAGACAGATATGAAGATTGCACTTTAAATATATCTGTTAATTATATACTTAATACTATTACTAAGATATCTTTTTATATCTTTCTACTGAAGATAGATTAGATTGTGAAGAGTGATATATAAGTGAGACTTAACATTAATATTTTGAAACATTAAAGATAGATAGAGTTTTTATAAAGATTACTTCTCAGATATCTTTACAATCACAGATTGAAAATCTTCAAAATAAGAAGATTGATGTATATAACTAGATCTCTTCATCTTACAATTTGTATAGCAATTTAACTCAGAGTTGTGATGTGATAGAGGTGAACAGAGAATCATTTCACACAGAAGTTTCAAACAATATCTGATTCATATTTAACTGAATAACTTCATTATCACACAGAGTATGAAGTCAGTGATAAGGTCAAAATGCTTGTATAATTAAGAGCTTTTCAATGAATCTATCAGCGAGTTCTTATTCAAAAAATTGAGTGAGTTTGTAATAAAGTAATTAAAATTAATTAATGATTTCAGTAACTAAGTTTATAATAGAGTTGAAATTTATTTTCTACTTTTATAGTTATTATTTATAGATAATTTTCATTGCATTTACTTCAAAGAACTCTGTCTCTTATAAATAAGTAAAATATACTATTATTTCAGTAATCTTATCAGTGAGACTATCTTAAGTATAGAGTATTTTATTAAAAGAAGATTTTCTCTCTCTCTTATATTACAGTTTATATTTATTTTGATTCAAATCTTCTAAGCTATCTAAGACAGTAATTACAGCTTAAGTAACTCTTATTCAAAGATATTATATATATGTATTAATTACATTAAATATTTTTACTTCTAGTAATTAATATAGATTTAAGTAAGATAATATTACCTTAATACTAAAGCTGCTTAGAGAGATATATTCACTGTCTACATTCTTATTTATAAAAACACAGATTAAATGTTAAATAATAGATCAATGAGAATAATTTGAGTAAAGTACTTATTATAAAAGTTTGCAAAGTTAGTAGTTGAATAAAAGATTAACAGAACTGAATAATTAACAGAGTGAAGTTATTATAAAATCACTGAATGAGATGATTCAAAGCTGAATAATAGCTTGTGTATACAATGATAGTATGTAGTGAAAGATTATAGCAAGTTAGATCAGATTCTTATGTGTAAAAGAGATATAATCTGAAGAAGGTGATATAATAGAGTAGTTGGTTATATTATCAAGAACTAGCTATTGTGCGGCTTTTTATATGTGATAGGCGTTTGTCAAGTGATCAGTGAACACCTCGCTTAGGCAGAAGCGGTCAGCCCGTAGAGGAAATCCGACATATATTGAATAAGATTCTCTAGCAGTTTCAAAGCAGTGAAGATTTTATTGAATTTAATATACAGTGATCAGATGGCAATTCATACTCTGTACAATCTCAGCAGACTTATAATCATTCTTAAGATGTATAATCTTGATGATGAAATCACTAATTTGAGATGACATATTGATGATAAAGGTAAGAAAGATGTGTATTTGAATGATAATTGATTGAAAAAGACACATATTTAATGATAATTGAATGATTCTAGAGAAAGGTGAATATTTTGACTTTTTTATAGTGTTTTACTACTAATTTTCAGAGAGGCTGGGAAAATTCTGTTTTCGCAAGCAATACATCTGCCACAATAATGAAATAATAATAATTATAATAATAATAATAATAATAACAGAGTATATGTAGAATAGTTGAAGATTGTATTAATAGATCTATCTATAAGAACATAATATAGAAATGAATCACATGATATAATGAGATTACTAACTGCAATGACTGTAACAGTCAACACCTTCTCTTGAGTAGACTGACCGTGTGACCATGTCTGAGACCAGGACCAGATTTTTTGATAGTCTCATTACCAATTTGACTGATCTCATTACATGGTTTTAACATTAGATAGTAGTTCTATACTGTCTCAGTGAGACTTACTGTCTACTCTTGTCACATTTTTCAAATGAGACCATGATTTTCACTTCTTAATTTAAATTATTTTTATTGCTTTAAATGACTTTAAATCTCATTTGAGTGTTATCAAAAAGTGTTACTTTTTAAAAAATTAAAAATAGTCTAAAAAAAACCTTAAAATGTCTAAAAATAGTAACTTTAAGTCAAGAATGGGACTAAATAGAACCAAATGAGATCACTTTCTCATTTTTTTCATGTCATGATTTCATTTTAAGATCTGATATATAGTCACTTTACATGTTTTTTTGATAGCCAGTCCCAGCGGGATTCACGCCAAGAAATGTATGAGACCAGACCAAATGAGACCAAACATGAAATTCATGGTCCCGGCGGCCAGTCTACTCTTGAGATAATAAGAATTATATACAAAAACACTCAATTCACTAAGATAGTCTGTCAAAATCAAATACAAATGTAAAATCAAGCATTTTTAACTTTTACATCTGTAAGATCTAGCAAAATCATGAATCATGCAAATATCACAGTATTTAGAGATTTAGTGAGTTCATTTACTGTTATCTGAGTGATGAGAATATATTTCAAATTAATAATTCTCTGATTCAACTGTCAATGTGAAAAATGAAAACATGTGTCAATGTGCTTACTTTAGAGTGTAATGACTGTTATCTTTATAAGATCTATGATATTCTTATTATTGATAAGAATCTGTATTAAAGATGTGATAATGAAGTTAAGCTTAATCATGAGATTCTGAATTCATGTTACTTCACAGACTGTCTTACTAAGAGTTATATATTCAGTCTCATTGAAACTTAAAGATATACAAGATTGCTTTGCTAATTATCACAAAATCAGACTGTCTGTAAGCTTAAAAATATAGCTGAATATTGATTTTCTATTATTATTTAAGAGGCCTGCTCAATCAGAATCTGAGTAGCTGAAGAGTAAGTAGAAATCATGGAAGAAATTGAGAGAAATAGACTTCTTATACAGACTGCATCTGTAGAAAATGCTCAAATTCATTATATCTTTCAAATAATATATAATGTGTAACAGATTCTTTCAACATTGAGATGTTGAATCAAGATTTCATTGAGTGAGTAGTGAGACAGTGTAAGTGATATTAGAATGTATTTTAACTGTAAGATACTGCAAGCAGCTCACACTATATTAATATCACTGAATTATGAAATCAGTCTCTTTCTCAGATATTGAAGAATTATTAATGTGAAATTCATTCTTTATCAGTATTTTAATAACAGCTGCATCATTAAGATAAAAATCTTTAATAAGATATTTAATATATTAATAATATATTAAATTAATTCCTTTATCAGAACAATTGACTTTCATACTTAAATACTTAGTTAGTTAATATAGGTTCTTCACTTTCAATTTCTCACTGAGTAAGTGAGTATACTCACTAGTGAATCAACATTCTCAGAGACTTCAGATATGATGTTAAGATTATTAACATAGATTATTATATAAAGATGATATCTGAATATATAATATCAGAGTACTGAATCATAGATACTGACTGCAAATTCAAGATTACTCAGCAGAGCTGTTAAGTAATTATATCAGATCTTTGCTGCAGAGTTCAGACTGTATAGACTACTCTCAATCACACAGATAAGTATTTTCAGTGAACCTGTCTCAAATTCAGTGAATTATCTTATATAAACCTTCTTAGTAAGATACTCACATAAATATGTTATTACTATATTCACTTAACAGAGTGTTCAACTGTGTAGTACTGCTATTATAAAAAGACTATAATTAGCAGTATCAGTGATAATAGAAGTATAGATCTCTTCTCTAGAATTCTTCTTAAGTCAGTTATTATAAATCACTTAACATGGATCCCTGCACAGTGAGATATATTAAATCTAGTTTTAATACATCAATATTCAATAGATTCTGCAAGGGATTGAGAACAGCAACACTAGGTTTCTATTGAATTTGAGAATTAACTCTATATTGATATAATCATTGACAAAGTCTTCTATTTTGAGATATAAATAACCAGTTTCTCTACATCCCGCTGGCAATATTTACATTATCATATAGAAACAGACTTATATTCTCTATAATATCAAGACTCTGAAGAGGGAAAGTCTTGATAGAGAGTATACAGTAGTGCATATCTTAGCAGTTTCTATCTCATTGTTCTGTAGCAGTTAATGCAAAAAAAAAAAGATCTTAGAAATAGTTTTTTACTTCTCTTGAAAAAGTAAGGTGTTTTTCTCTGAGTTGTATACAATATTCTTACAAAGAATTAAAAACAGAGTTGTTTTCTGTTATAATTTCATATTCTTTTAAGTAAGAATTACTTTTTCAGTGGCTGAAGAGCTTTTATTAATACTTAATTGTTTTTTACACTCTTTATTAACTGATTCGAGTTGCACACTTGTTGTGTGAGAAGAATTGAATGATTTAGAATAAAATTGAATAGTTTTAATCAATTTCTCTGCAAAAAATTGATTTATTTTTTGTCAGTTTTTCTCTCAAAAACTGTTATATTATCTAATTTATTATCAATTGATATCATACTTTTCCTCACTGTATCTCAAGAAAGAGATTGTAAAGATTTTATTAATTTATCTTAAAAATCAATTTTAGTTTATTAGATTCTCTTCAAAAATCTAACCTAGTTACTGAACTAGTGTGAAAAAAATCAGGTGTTTTATACACAAAAGTCTTTTATTCTTCTTTTGAAACAGTCTGACCAACTTTTCAATTGAAAACAGACTTAGAAATCTCTTAATTGAAACAGTCTGATCAACTTTTCAATTCAACAGAGTTCAATAAATATCTTAATTAAAGCAGTCTGATCAACTTTTCATTGAGTAAGAATAATGAGTTTAAAAGTACACTCAGTTGATGTGGAAAAAGATGCCTTCTCAACTGCTATTCCTGAGATTGAAATTCTGAAGGAAAGAAAGAAAGAAGAAATAGAGAAATAACAAGTTCTTGAAATACAGAAACTTGAAAAAGCAAGTAAAATTCTTGAAAAGTAGTGTCTGAGTGAGATGAATGAAGAAGTTCTGTTAATTCTTCATGCTCAGGCTAGACAACTACAGAAAGTGATCAAGTTCAAACTTGAAATCTCAAATACAGTTCTAAAAACTTTGAAAATTTCTAATACAATTACTGACTCTTCAGTTTACTTCTCTTTCTTTTCTGCTTCTTCTTCTTCTTCTTCTTTAAATCAGAAGAAATCATATGCTCAAGCAGCTGAATCTGCTGTCTCTAAACCTGCTATCTCAAAACCTGCTCAAAATCCTGAGAAAACTGAGAAGAATAATGCACATACTTCTATTCATAGAAAAGTAAAGAAAAAATTGCAAAAGAAGAAAAACTTTCAAATCTTCAGAAATAAAAGACTTATTTTCAAAGTCTCAAATCAGAACATCTTACAAAGAAACAAGCTAAACTCAAATCTCATTTTCAGAATCAGAAATGAAATTAATCAGCAGTTCTTTTCTCAGTTGATAACTGATATTGAAGTTCAAAAATCAGTTATAGCTTCAATTGAGTCATCATTCTTTGAAAACTCCATCATTCTGACTATAATGCCTGAATTCAGTGCAGAATTCCTTATTCAGAATAAGAATCTCTGAAAATCAGCAGTAGAATCTTTGTTAAACACAATAATTCTATCTGAGAGAGATGAAAAGTAAGACAAATTCATTCTTCATGATATTCCAGTTGAAATTTTTGACTGTGAAGAATAAATGCTACTTCTTAAAAATGAATTAGAAGAACATAACTCTATTCAACTGAGAAAAGAGTCTGTATGACTAAATTCAATTGAGTTTAGACAAAGTAGAAGAAATGTCTCTATTCTAGTATATACAAAGACACTTAAACAGTCAAAGATCTCTGAAGTAAGAGTAGCAGATTTGAAAATGAGAGTTCATGAATACAAAGACTCAAGAATGAACCTCAAAGCTCAAACACAGTGTTCAAACTGTCAAAGATATAGATACTTTGCAATCTTATGTTTTAGAGACTCAAAATGTGCATTCTGTACCAGAGATCACAAAACTAGTGAGCATAAATATGAAACATGCTCAAAAAGAGATGAAATATGTCAATATACTCTGCTTAAGTGCTCTAATTGCAAAGAAAAACATGCATCTAGCTCAAAAGAGTGTATGTTTGCTTCAAGAACTCAAAAGAACTGAAGAAAAGATGAAGCTCAAAGTCAATCTAAAACTGAAGAGAAGAGTCAAGTCAGTAAATCTACAACTGCAAGCTCAAAAAGAAGAAACTCTCAACTATTTAAATCTTCAAACTTCAATTTTCCAGCTAAATGTAAACAGAATTTGAATCCTCAAACTCCTGTTAATATTAGAGAATTGAGAAATGACTCTGATAATAAACTAGATATAATGAAAGCAGTTGAGATTCCTACTTTTCAAAATAGTTATAATCTACTATCTGATGATAGTAATTAGATTCTGCTCAATCTCTACTCTCTTTTAGTATGAATATATAATAAAAATAATAAAAAAAGTTTAAAAACTCTTCAAAAATCACATTTATTTATAATAATATGAATAGAAACTCAAATTGTATTTATTCTTGTCTTTAAATTGAATTTGAATAAAAAGTTAATTTTCTACTACTTCAGGAACTGAATTTTGATGCTGAGTAAAAATACATTATTTCTCATTCAAGTGACTACTGCTTTCTATCTCAAAAGTCTGAGATAAAGTCAAGAGTAGTGATCTATGAAAGAAAGAGATCAAGATATTAATTTAATCTAAGATTTGATATCATGTCTGACCCTGATATTCCAGTGAGTGATATTATAGATAAAGAGAATGAGTTTGATATCATACAGCTCATAAATATCTATAATGAAAAGTCATTGAAGAAAAATAACAATATCTGAACAATTGATAGAGAATTTCTGATCATAACTTCATTAAGAAACTCTATAATTATAGGAGATTTCAATGCACATCATCTCTGATGAAATTCAGAATGCAAGAGAGTAGTAAGAGCTGATAATCTGATTAAATGAATCTTTGAGCATTTAATAGATTTAGTTAATAAGTCTGATCAACAAACATTCTTTAGAAAAGACATGAAACAGAAATCTATTATAGATCTAATCTTCATATCACAAAATTTAATGAAAAAAAGACTTGTAAACTAGTTTATTAATTCAAATGAGACATCAGAATCAGATCATGAGATTATTCAATTCAATATTGAACTGAGTGAAAAATAAATGAGTGCAAACCCTCTTCTCTCTAATCAGTTTAACTTTGAAAAAGCTGATTGAAAAGCAGTTGAAGAAAGCATAAAACTGTTAAAATCTGAAAGACAGAGTGAGCTATATTGAAATTCTGATCAAGATATGTCAAATGAAATGCTTAAGAATAGAGTGAAGCTTATTACATCTATTATTCTAACAAGTGTTAGAGATAATATTTCAAAGAGAAAATCTTCTGAGTATTCAAAACCTTAATGAAATGAGAATATCTCATCTAAAAGAAAAGAATTAGCTGCTGCTAGAAGAGATTGAAAGAATGATATAATATCTGATAAAGAGTTCAAAGCTGTCAGAAATAAATATTTTTCAGATATTAAAAGAGTTAAAACAGACTGCTGAAATAAATTTCTTAAAGAAGTATCAGAAAAGGAAGTTTTTAAAGCTTTTAACTATACTAAAACAAGAAGTGTAGCAAAACTTTCAGTCTTAGAATATGAGTTTCAGAATGAATTATATACAGCAAACTCTTTTGAGAAAAAATGTCACACTTTCATGAGAATTCTCTTTCAAATCTCATCAGATTCAGATTCAGAGAAAGAGAATATATCACTTCTCAACTACATTGATGAAAATGACTGGGAATGGCCTGATCTTACATAAGATGAATTAGAGTCAGCTATCTTCTCAAGTTCTGTTAAAACTGCTGCAGGGCCTGATTCAATTAATCACTTGATTATTCAAAATACATATTCCTACTTAAAGAATGAGTATTTTGAGCTCTTTTTCAATCTCTTGAAAAATGAATATCATTCTGAATGCTGGAGAGAAGTCACTGAAGTAATTCTTGTAAAACCTAATAGAAAAACTTCAATTCCTAAGTCATATAGAGTAATATCTCTATTAAACTGTCTAGAAAAGGTTTTGAAAAAGATAATAGCTACTCAACTATCTTTTATAAGCTCTATTAATAACTCTCTTTTATTCAGTGAACAAATGAGAGATAGAAAACAATGTTCTACAATTGACACTGATCTCTCAGTTGTTCATGATATTTAAATAGCAAAGTATGAAGATCTGGTCTCAACTGCAGTTTTTATTGATATAAAAGAAGCATTTGATCATGTTTCAAAGTTAAAGTTAATTCAGACTTTGAAGATGTTAAAACTATCACTTTCTCTAATAAAATGAGTTAACTGTTTTATGTCTAAAAGAATCATACAACTTTTCTTTGATGAAATGAAATAAGATAAGACTGAGATAAAAATAGAAGTACTGTAGAAATTGTCAATCTCACTCATTTTATTTATAATATACACTGTATATCTATTCAAAGATAGAAATATGAAAATAGTGTAATCTCTGAGTTATGTAGATGATGTTGATCTAGTCTACAGCTCAAAAAGTATCAAAGAGAATTTGAAAGTGATTGAAAAAGCTGTAAAGAAAATCTTTGTCAGAGCAGATATCAATCAAATTTAATTTAATATGAATAAAACTGAGTTAATTCATTTCTTTTCTAGATTCAATGAGAAAGAACTATTTCTAACTCTTTTAAATAGAGCAATTAAACCCAGTTTAAATGTCAAATGATTAGAAGTATAGTTAAACTTCAAGTTGAATTTTAAATATCATATTCAACAAAGAACTGTCAAGACAGAAAGACTATTGAACAACATTATCAGACTATTAAATACAGAGAGAGGTCTATTCTTCCAGGCTATGAGACAGTTATATATAGCCTGTATTACCTCAGTAGCTGATTATGAAGTTTAAGTTTAGTGAAATAATCAAGAAAATTTCACTGAACTCTTTCAAAGTCTGTAAAACAGAGCTTTAAGAAGAATTCTGAGAGTATTCAAATCATCTTCTATTAAAGCAATGAAAATTGAAGCTTCAATTTTTCCTTCTGCTATTAGATTTGAAAAGGCCTGTATGAACTATGCTCTGAGAGTTATAAAGATGAGCTTAAATCATATAATCAGAGAAAGAGTCTCTTCTTCATTTCTATCAATTAACTCTGGAAATGAACTGAATTGAAATAGATTTCTTGATTGAAATGAAAATAATTCTTTAAAGAAAATGTCTTCTCAACTGTACAGACTATGCTCACTGATTAAAAATCAATTTTCTTCTTTAAATATTGAAAAAGTTGATCATGAGAAGTTATCTCTCTGAAGAGAAAATCTTGAATCTCTTATAGACTTACAAATAAGTGAACTATTTAAAGAGAAAGAATATGAACAGCATTTAAAGAAAATTTCTACAATTAATATAAAAGACTCTATTCTGATTTATTCAGATGACTCAAAAAATGAGAATTTGCATAGATTAGATGCAGGCATTGCTTATACTGAAGACAATATTAATTTTATCTCAGATTTCTGACATTTAGGCTGTGAATCTGAAGTCTTTGATGCTTAACTATTTATAATAGTGAAAGCTTTCATACTTATTGAAATAAAATCTTATAAAAGAGAAAATAGTTTGAAAGAGATATGAATATTCTCTAATAGTCAAGCTGCTTTAAAAAGACTTAGAAATAGTCAGATTTATAATGATCAAATGAATCTTGAACTGATCTTAAACTCTGTTTTAAAAATTCAAAAGAGAAGAATATCAAAGCTGATAATTCATCTACACTGAGTTCCTGCTCATATGAATATTCATGATAATGAATTGACTGATTCAGCTGTAAAAAAAGGTTCAGAACTAAGCAGATCTATTCAAAAAATTATATCCTGATCTTTTATAAAGAGAAAAATAAAAGAATCTTGGTAAGACAAGTGAAATGAAAGCTGATAGAAATAAAAGAAGAGTATACATTATTCAAGATTTGAAACAAAACCCAAGTGAAAATCTTGTTTAATTAAATGTAAAAAGAAAATATTCTCATCTATAATACAGCTGAAACTAGAACATGGCTATTTCAAATCTTATATACAAAGATTTGATGATAGATTTGATTCAATAAAATGCTCATTCTGCAATGCAAATGAGAATTCTGAGCATATTGTAATGCACTGTACATTATACAATAGTCTCAGAGTCAGATTGAAAGAGAAGTATGATCTACATCAATTAAATATGAGATTCTTATTCTCAACTGAGACAGGAATTAAATACTTAATAGACTTTCTATCAGAAACTCAAGCAGCTACAAGAAAATAGCTGAATTCAGAAATATCTGAATATGAAGAGGAGGAAATTAATCAGATATAGTCTGTTAAAATAGCTATATACTATCTTTTGATAATTTGTTTCATTACAGTCTCTCTTTATTTTACTTTACTTTTTTCTTTCTATTCTTTTCTATCTATCTATTTAATGTGTCTATCTTTAAGACTGTGTTCTCTTTTCTTTTGTCATGATATTGTCAAATGATTTCAAAGTATCAGAAGATGTTAAAACACTGCAATTTGTAAACAGTTTTTATATTCTGAGCTGGAATTTTCTGATTTTGCATATCTGAAATTGGTGAATGTATAATAGTTAACTTTATAGATATAGGAAAAACCCTGAGAACTTTTAGTTCTCAGGTAGATGTCATAGCCTCTGACTGCATACATCTATAATTGAAGAATAATAATAATAATAATAATCACTTAACATGATTTTCTAAAAATATCATCAGAATTAGTATTCAGATTCACAGATCTATCTTTCTCAAGAAACACTCAATAGTCTGAAGTAATTAATTCACTCTTTGAGATATCAGATCTAGAGATCAAACTTCATATATTATATCTCTTCAGATCAGTAATTTTATATTATATAAACTTCTTTCAATAATCTTCTACTCTCTCTGACTGAGATGTGACATTCTTGTAGAACTTTGAGAGGTTATCTGTAATAGAGCTCAGAGTATATATAGTCAGCATTTTCACAGGCTGTAATTATGTAGAATTCAGATCATTAATATCAGAAGTATCTTCATTATCAATCAGATAAATGTCAGGTTCTGACTCAGTAATATAATTAATAAGTGTCACAGATATAGCTAATTCTGATTTTTCAGTAATCAGAAACCTTATATCACTACTGACAATAATCTTGTCAGATTCAGAATTTCATAGATAATATATCAATGCATCACTGAATTTAATAATATAATAGAAATTAACATATGAAGAGAGCTTATCTGCAGACTTCTAAGATTCATACATGTGAATAAAAACCTCTGTACTTAATCAGTGAAAATGCCTCACAATCAGTAGAGTGTTTATAAGTACATATTAAAAAATCTCATATGAACTTGAAATCACAGAAGTCTCTGCAGTAGAGAATCAAAATTTCAAGTTATAAAGAACTATAGATATAAAAGTATTATTAATTATTATAATCACTGTCTCTAGAATATCTATTCAGAACTTCTTAGAGAGATTATCTTTTAAAAGAGTAGCTCTAACCTGTCTTATAATAGTATAAATCTCATATTTGAAAACTCTATCTTAATGTGATGAATGAGATGTCATTAATTCTTATTTAATATTATATAAATTCATAACTGTATGTATATATATGAATTAAAAAACATTATTAATATCAGTCTATAGAAAAGTAGGAGCTGTATATCTGAGATTACTTATAAATCTGAGTCATAACTCAAAGTATTGAACAGCCTCATTCTTGAACTTTAAAAAATATACTCAATAATAGCAAGTTATATCACAGATGATAAATATTCAGTATTTAATTTTCTGATAAGACTCTAAGAGATAATCAGAGAGATTTTTCAATGTATATTCATTATTTACAAGATTAATATAAATCTTCTTAATAAGTTAAATAGATTCAGATATTAGTGTTTTTAAATAATCTTATATTATATCTATCTTGACATATTTCTTATAAAAGAACTTGATCTTAGAATCTTTAATTGTAACTTTAGTATAAGAATTCTTGATTATAGTAATTATAGCATCAGTGTGAATATAACTGATATTATAGTATTAATTCAAAAGAGTCTTTGATATCTTTAATATCTCTGTTTTTATATCTATAGAATCAATGTTATCAACAGTAGTAATAACAGTCATAGAAAAATCAACTTTTCAGTTAAAATTATACTTATAAGATATTATAATATACTTGACTTTCTTATTCAGATAATTGAGATTCTTATTAAACTCTCATTCAATAACTCTGTATATTTTGTTATAAGTGATCTGAACTATATGAAAAATAACATTATTCAGAGCTCTGTAAATGAAAAATAAGAGAATAGTAAAAAATAATATAAATTAAAATCTCTGATCTTTAAGCTTTATAAATGGGAGCAGATTAACTATAATATTAGAAATATAGTGAATATTCTGTAAGTTAACATCATTACTCTCAATCTTTAAGATAATAGTTTTAATCTTCTTAATAAACTCAGTTTTCTCAGTTGCAGAATTGACAGAGATGTTATTATTAAAAGATTTAATATTTAAAAAAGAATAAAGCTTATTCATCATATTCAGACTTATATATATATTTAAATATCAAGATTTAGAGAATGATTTTTCAGTGACTGTGAAAGAGAAATAGAACTCAATCTTTATAATTACTGTATTTACTGTTAATTAAAAACTTATTAAGTTATTCTTCTTCTCTTTCTTTTTATTATTATTCTTCTTATTTATCTTCTTTTTCTTTTTATCAGAGTGTAAGATAAAATATCTGTTAATAGTATATTCATATCTTTTACAGTGAGTGTACTTTTATATAGATGTGTTTTTATTCTCATCTTTATTCTTATTCTTTTTTACAGTTATAGAATCAGTCTGAGACTGCTTTTTTCACTTAGTAATAATCTTCTTAAATGTATAATTGATCAGTTACTTTATTAAATTATTAATATTAATATTAATAATAAGTTCTTGATCAGTGAAGAAAAACTCATTCAGATATATCTTAATAAACAGTTTTTAATAATCTTATAGATTATTGAGAAAAAGATTATAATATACATTCTCAGTACTCTGACAGAGCTCTCTATAATAGATAATAAAATAGTGAAAACATCTCTGAAAAGTAAGATAATTATCATTCTTAACTTATAATTTTATTCACTTCTTAAAGATATTAATATATTCTTCAGTCAGTGATATTATATATTTAATATTAATCTTATCTTATACTGTTATAGTATTATCAGCTTTCAAGATTTTAATTATGATTTAAACATTTCTAATAAAACTTAACAGTATATATTTATATAGAGATTTGAAATAGATCTTTCACTTCTCAGAATTAATATAATATATAAAAGAGAATTCTTATTAAGTCTTTAATAAAATATTAATTTTATTAATAACTTCTGTATTAATTAATATACTAATATATCAGACTTTATAATTAAAGTTATCAAATATAGTTACTGATTTAATATTTAATATATATTTAACTTTCTTCTGATATTTCTGTAACTCATTTCTTATAGTATCTCTTTATACAGAGATAGATATAATAAGAAATTATATAATATTAACTGCAGTTATTTAATTCTGTTGTCTTATTTATATAAGATTTATAAGATTATCTACAG
>NW_003101653.1:84582-94940 GCF_000003855.2 Blastomyces gilchristii SLH14081 | reverse complement strand
GTTGGATTTGTCGCAACGTTTGAGCAATGCAGTGCGCTTCCCTGCATAACTTCATTCGCTGCATTAGACGTTGGGAATGTTACACATTATTCTTTGCATTCTCCTAGGTAGGGTGAAGGGCATGGGAAGCGACTATTCAGACTATAATGTGTAGAATAGTTGAAGATTGTATTGATAGATCTATCTACAAGAACATAATATAGTGGTGGGTCATGTGATCTGGTGGGATCGCTAACCGCAACGGCCGTAACGGCCAACAGTACAAACCCACGTCTCAATTACCTCTCCTCGAAAGAATTGTTATATAACCGTGCAATGAACACCACTGTCAGAAGAAAAAACTCGAATTTTCCTCGTTCTTAATTCTGTCCATACGCTTGTTCAATTTCAGTCCTGTACTTATTATGAATACCTTTTCTGTTCAGTTTCTCCGTCGCTGTCGTGAGACCCTGGAAAAATTTTAAAAACACGCGTTAGCCGGTGTGCATCAAATCCGAAGAAAATAAAATACAATAAAATAATCCAGGATGAGGAGTCGCTTACATTCTGCGGCGTCCAGGGTTCCTCCACTAGAACAAGCCCCTCAATGATCTCCAGCCCAGCAAGGCCCGCCTTCCGCCCGATCGTTTGCATATCCTGCAGCACGATATCTCGAAGCTTATTATCATGCACCAACTCTCCGAGATCCTGTTTCTTGATGCCGTTCTCAGCAGCTATATTTTTTAGCGTCTGTTCGATGGGGACCACTAGGGCAATCGCTTTGGCTTTATCGGGCGCTGCATATATGCAGATGTTTCCCACTACGCTTGAGGACCGGTATACTGATTCAAGCTATACGCAACGCGTCATGTTAACAGAAAGAACTTATGACAAGGAGATACTATGCAAAGAAACCCCAACCTACCTTCTCCAGTGCAATATATTCCCCGTTCAGAGTCTTCACCAGGCTCTTCTTCCGGTCAATGACCCGGAGGTGGCCATTTTCATCCCATTGCCCAATATCACCTGATTTAAACCAGCCATCCGCTGTCATGACTTCGGCTGTGAGGGTCTCATTTTCATAGTACCCTTCCATGACGCTATTCCCTCGAATCCAGATCTCCCCTTGTGGTGGTGTGGACTTGGTGAAATACCCAGCTTCCGGAAAATCAACCAGTTTGATCTCAACGCAGCCAGGAATATCGCCCAGAGTCTCGTAGCGCCATCCCCAAGGATCAGAAACGGACGTCATACTGTGATTTTGTCCTGTTAGCTATAAATTTTTCCTCTCCTTTGTGAAACAAAATCTGTGGATAATTTGTGAATCTTACGCGCATGTTTCGGTTAAACCATATCCGATAACCATGGGAGCTATAACCAAGGAGATAAACTCTTGCGTCTCCTTAGAAATTGGGCCAGCACCATTCATAACGAATCTGAGCCTGCCCCCGGTGGCTTCAATGATCTTTTTGAAGACTATAGAGTTCAAGATATCCGATCCGCCAAACTGGCGATTTGTGAGCGCGCGTTTGAGGTAAAATGCTGTCCAGAAGAGGTTCTTCGAGATTACCCCAGCTTGTTCAACTTTTGAAACGACGCCCTTTCTCATAGTTTCCCACACAGCTGGCACACCGACCATCAAGGTTGGTCTGAGTTCCCGGATGTCGCCCTTGCAATTACGGGTTGATATATCTACGAGTGTTCTGGGGTGTCCGTAACCCATTGGAATGCCCCAGAACAGCGCTGAATGTTCGAATACAAATTCAAAAATATGCGCCAAGGGGAGGAACGTCAATACAATATCACTGGGGTTAATATGGTTTCCGAGTAACGAATTGACTCCGGCAACTATTGCGCCACAAATGAGTTAGTAGAGATGCCTGGTGTTAGTCTGTTTTGCAATTTTATTTAGGGTTGTCATTCATACCTGCAGCAACAACATGTTTGTGTTTCAGGGGTACGCCCTTTGGAGGCCCCGTGGCTCCTGAAGTGTACATGATCATTCCCATGTCTTCCGCATCTGGAGGCACAGGGTCGATGGGGTTATCCTCTCCAAGTTTCCTGAGCTCCTGGAAACTAATCAGAGTCACACCAGGGTGTGCAGATTTCAGTGAATTCAGCGTCTCCTCTTGGAGCAAGAGGTTATTGTTGTAGATAATTACTTTGATACATTGAGTATCTACCAGCAGATTGACGAGTGAACCCAGAAGCTGTGGGTCTGTAAACAGAGCCTTGGAACGGGCTTCCAGTACTGAATGCCGCAGTCCTTCCTCGCCAAGGGTGTCATATGAAGTGACAATGGACATGGACTGTGAAATCGCGCCATGAGCGGTAGCAAGCCAACGATCACTAGCAGAAAGAGGATGTTAGCATAGGAAGTAAGTAGCAGGGAAGGCGGGCGGATGTGGAAAATGCCAAACAGATGGGGGGTATGTTTTCCCTACCTTGTACCTGCATATAGGTGTAGTCTATCCCCCTTGGCCAAGCGAAGCTTCCTCAGACCAGCTCCGATTTGTAGGGTCAGCTTCTCATACTCGTTGAAGCTAATGAAATTGTAGCCGCTTAGTTCAAAGTATGACCACTCCTTGTTCACCTCTTGCTCTTGTCCGTTCACCATTTTCTTGACCTTCTTGTTTTCCTTGTGCACGCGTAGTAGCTCTCGCGAGCCCATGCATTTTGCATTTCCGAACTTCGCAGCACCACGCTTGACGATATCATAGACGGTATTGATTGAGTCCTCCGGCCTGACTAGCAATTGATCCTTGTAGTTTACATTTCGACGAGGGATAGTTTCTCCCTCGACAGGCTCGTAGCCCGGGGCATCTACGGTGAACGGTGGTTTCTGTGGCATACGCCAATTGCGAGCATTAGTAGCATTAGTAGGAGGCTTCTTTCTTTCCGCCATAGTTGGTAGAAGAAATATAGTGTATACTCTAGTAGTTTGCGTGGGTCCGGTCCAACAGAGAAGTGGGGAGATCCACCCGGAATATATATAGGACACAAACACAACTGAGAGAAGGGCTACTTACAGCGAAGCTCAAAGTCATTGCTCAAAACATATGACACCAAGGCTCAATTCACGAGATAAGGTGCGTAGAACCCGTTGAATGGTTGGGGGGAGAAATGCAAGCTACGACACGGGGAGGGCGATTTGTCTGGAAGCTTTGGGGGGTTCTTGGGCACAAGAGCAGGAGCGGGTTTTGAGAGTTCTTGGTGTCAGAGCTAAGTACGGCAGTCTATAGTGACAAATGCGTCAAAGGGTATTTTATACTAGTGTTACAATGAGCACACATTAATGATACTGATTGTATTAGCAATCAAGATCTCTTCATTGGAGGTTGTATGAAACAATGACTCACATCAGTGGAGGGCTCTTGATCTGAGACAGTCTCTACAGTCGTCAGAGAAAATCTATATCCAAAGGTCTTCATGCGGGTCTCTATACCCGGAGGCTCTATACACAGAGGGTCTCTACTCAGAGAGCCTCTAAACTCAGGGGCTCTAACACAAGGGAAACTCTATAATCTATTATACACGGTACCTGAAGGACTTCATTGCAAAGGCTCTATACAACCAAGAGAATTACAGAGTATATATTGAGAGATCTGTGAGGTGGAGCTCATAGTCTGAAAAGCCTAAGACTAACTAAATCATATATAGTAATTGTTGACCGCTGCGGCCTATTGCCTGTGGCGATCTCCCCAGATCACGTGACTAACCACTATGTTAATGATTAACCTGTTGGCCGTTACGGCCGTTGCGGTTAGTGATCCCACCAGATCATGTGACCCACCACTATATTATGTTCTTATAGATAGATCTATTAATACAATCTTTAACTATTCTATAGATTATAGTCTCAATGATATATTTTTCTTTTTAAAATATTATATTAATATTTTTAATAAGAGTAGTTCACTTTTTTTTAAAAAGACTCTTACTTTTTATTAAAGATATTTTATTTTCTCTAAATTTATCAGTTAGTAGATTTATATACTTTTAACTTTTAAAAAGTATATTCTTCATTGTAAAGAATATCTTTTTTTTCTTTTTATATATTTAGAAGAAACAGAGTTATCTTAATATAAGTAATATATCTATTACTTCAGAGTTTAACTCAAGATCTAGAATCACTCACTCTATTAGATAACTTATTAATAGAATAATTACTTATTATAAGAAAGTTTCTGAGTTATAAGATAAAACTGATATCAGTTTTTATCAGAGTATGAAATTTAATAATGAAATAATAAAGAAGCTTCAGAATAAGAGAAAACAGAGTTAATATCTATTTATAAAATCTGTTTATTTCAACTTATTAAATTCTTCACTATCTTTTACTTTTAAAATAATGACTTTTAATAATAATCTGAATTAATCTATCTATTACACTGTAGATAATCTTATAAATCTTATACAGATAATACTCTGAAATTAAATAGCTATAGCTGATATTATATAATATCTTACTATATCTATCTCTATATAAAGAGATACTATAAGAGATAAGTTATAAGAATATCAGAAGAAAGTTAAATATATACTAGATATTAAATCAGTGATTATATTTAATAGCTCTAATTATAAAGTCTGATATATTAATATATTAACTGATATAGAAGTTATTAATAAAACTGATATTCTATTAAAAACTTAATAAGAATTTTCTTTTATATACTATATTAATTCTGAGAAGTGAAAGATTTATTTTAAGTCTCTATATAGATGTATACTATCAAGTCTTATTAAAAATATTTAAACTACTATTAAAATCTTAGAAGCTGATAATACTACAGTTCTATAAGATAAGATTAATATTAAATATATAATATCACTAGCTGAAGAATGAGTTAATATCTTTAAGAAATTAATAAAATTATAAATTAAGAATAGTAATTATCTTACTTTTCAGAGATATTTCTATTATCTTATTATCTATTATAGAGAGCTCTGTCAGAGTACTGAAGATATATATTATAATCTTTTTCTTAACAATCTATAAGATTACTAAAAATTATTTATTAAGATATATCTGAATGAGTTTTTCTTCACTAATCAAGAACTCATTATTAATATTAATATTAATAATTTAATAAAGCAACTGATCAATCATATATTTAAGAAGATTATCACTGAGTGAAAAAAGCAGTCTCAGACTGATTCTGTGACTGTGAAAAAGAATAAAGATAAGAATAAAAGTATAACTGTATAAAAGTACACTTGCTGTAAAAGATATGAATATACTATTAATAGGTGTTTTATCTTACACTCTGATAAAAAGAAAAAGAAGATGAATAAGAAGAATAATAATAAAAAGAAAGAGAAGAAGAATGACTTAATAAGTTCTTAATTAGTAGTAAATACAGTAATTATAAAGATTGAGTTCTATTTCTCTTTCACAGTTATCAGAAAATCATTCTCTAGATCTTGATATTTGAATATATATATAAGTCTGAATATAATGAATGAGCTTTATTCTTTTTTAAATATTAAATCTTTTAATAATAATATCTCTGTCAATTCTGTAACTGAGAAAACTGAGTTTATCAAGAAAATTAAAACTATTATCTTAAAGATTGAGAGTAATAATATTAATTTATAGAATATTTACTATATTTCTAATATTATAGTTAATCTACTCTCATTTATAAAGCTTGAAGATCAGAGATTCTGATTTATATTATCTTTTACTATTCTCTTATTTTTTATTTACAGAGCTCTGAATAACATTATTTTTTATACAGTTCAGTCTATTTATAATAATATATATAGAGTCACTGAATAGAAGTTTAATAAGAATCTTAATTATCAGAGTAAGACAGTTAGATATATTACAATATCTTATGAGTATGATTTTAACTGAAAAGTTAATTTTTCTATAACTATTATTACTACTGTTAATAACATTAATTCTGCAGATATAAAAACACAGATATCAAAGATATCAAAGACTCTTTTAAATTAATATTATAATCTCAGTCATATTCACACTAATACTATAATTACTATTATTCAGAATTCTTATACTAAAGTTATAATTAAAGATTCTAAGACAAAGTTCTTTTATAAGAAATATATTATAACAGATATGATATGAGATTATTTAAAAACACTGATATCTAGATCTATTCAATTCATTGAGAAGATTTATATTAATCTTGTAAATAGTGAATATACATTGAAAGACTTCTCTGATCCTCTCTTAGAGTTCTATCAGAGAATTAAATACTGAATACTTATTATCTGTAATACAACTCACTACTGTTGAGTATATTTTTCAAAGTTCAAGAAAGAGACTGTTCAATACTTTGAGTTATGACTCAGATTCATGAATAATCTTAGATATACAGTTTCTGCTTTTCTACAGACTGATATTGATAATGTTTTTCAATTCATATATATACACACAGTCATGAATTTGTATGATATTAAATAAGAATTAATAATATCATATTTATTATATCAGAATAGTGTTTTCAAGCATAAGATCTGCATTATTATAAGATAGATTAGAGCTGCTCTTTTAAAAGATAATCTCTCTAAGAAGTTCTGAACAGATGTTCTAGAGACAGTGATTATAATAATTAATAATACTCTTATATCTATAGTTCTTTATAACTTGAAATTTTAATCCTCTACTACAGAGACTTCTATGATTTTAAGTTCATATAAGATTTCTTGATATGCACTTATGAACACTCTGCTGAATATGAGACATTTTCACTGATTAAGTACAGAGATCTTTATTCACTTATATGAATCTCAGAGATCTGTGAATAAGCTTTTTTCTTATATCAATTTCTATTATATTATTGAATTCAGTGACATATTAATCTATCATCTATGAAATCTCAAATCTGACAAGATTATTGTCAGTAGTGATATGAGGTTCTCAATTACTGTAAAATTGAAATCAGTTATTATATCTGTGACACTTGTTAGTCATATTACTGAACTGAAATCTGGCATTTATCTGATTAATGATAAAGATACTTCTGATATTGATAATCTGAATTCTACATGATTGCAGCCTGTGAAATTATTGACTATATATACTCTGAGCTCTGTTACAGATAACCTCTCAAAGTTCTACAAGAATATCACATCTCAGTCAGAGAGAATAGAAGATTATTAAAAGAAGTCTATACAATATAAGATTACTGATCTGAAGAGATACAATATATGAAGTTTAATCTCTAGATCTGATATTCTAAAGAATGAATCAATTACTCTAAGCTATTAAGTATTTCTTAAGAAAGATAGATCTGTAGATCTGAATACTGATTCTGATAATAGTTTTAGAAAATCACATTAAGTGATTTATAATAACTGACTTAAGAAGAATTCTAGAGAAGAGATCTATACTGCTGTTATCACTAATACTATCAATTGTATTCTTTTTACAATAGCAGTACTACACAGTTGAATACTCTGTTAAGTGAATATAATAATAATATATCTGTATAAGTGTCTTACTAAGAAGATCTATATAAGATAACTCACTGAATTTGAGACAGATTCACTGAAAACACTTATCTATATAATTAAGAATAGTCTATATAGTCTGAACTCTGCAGTGAAGATCTGATATGATTACTTAATAGCTCTATTGAGTGATTTTGAATTTACAGTCAGTGTCTATAATCTGATACTCTGATATTATATATTCAGATATCATCTCTATATAATAATCTATATTAATACTCTTAACATCATATCTGAAGTTTCTGAGAATGCTGATTAGCTAGTGAGTATACTCAGTGAGAAATTGAAAGTCAAGAATCTATATCAATTAATTAAGTATTTAAGTATGAAAGTCAATTATTCTGACAAAGAGATTAATTTGATATATTATTAATATATTAAATATCTTATTGAAGATTTCTATCTTAATAATACAGCTGTTATGAGAACACTGATGAAGAATGAATTCTGTATTAATAATTTCTCAATATCTAAGAAAGAGACTGATTTCACAGTTCAGTGATATTAATATAATATAAGCTTCTTACAGTATCTTACAGTTAAAACACATTCTGATATTACTTATACTATCTTATTACTCACTTAATAGAACATTGACTTAACATCTCAATATTGAAAGACTCTGTTATATATTATACATTATCTGAAAGAAATAATGAATTTGAGCATTTTCTACAGATATAACTTATATGAGAGGTCTGTTTTCTCTGATTTTCTCAATGATTTCTACTTATTCTTTGACTACTCAGATTCTGATTGAGCAGATCTCTTAAATAATGATAGAAAATTAACATTCAGCTATATTTTTAAGCTTGCAGATGATCTGATTTCATAATAATCACTGAAGTAATCTTATATATTTCTAAGTTTCAATAAGACTAAATATATAACTCTTAGTGAGATGATCTGTGAAGTAACATGAATCTGAAATCTCATGATTGAGCTTGACTTCATCATCACATCTCTGACACAGATTCTCACTGATAATAAGAGTGTCATAGATCTTATAAAGATGACAGTCATTACAGTCTGAAGTAAGCACATTGATACATGTTTTCATTTTTCACATTGACAGTTGAATCAGAGAATCATTGATTTGAAATATATTCTCACTGCTTAGATAGCAGTAAATGAACTCACTAAACCTTTAAACACTGTGATATTTGAATGATTCATGATTTTACTAGGTCTTACAGATGAAAAAGTCAGAAATGCTTAATTTTACATTTGTATTTAATTTTAACAGACTATCTTGATGAATTGAGTGTTTTTGTATGTGATTCTTATTATCTTGAGAGAGAGTGTTGACTGTTACAGCTGTTATAATTAGTGATCTCATTAGATCATGTGATCTATCACTATATTATGTTCTTGTAGATAGATCTATTAATACAACCTTCAACTATTCTATATAACCGTGTCATGCTTACTCACTCTCTCTAGTGAGTGCGTCACAGTGTATGAAAAACCACATTATATGAAAAATATTTTCAATATCTTCATTTCTCATCTTTAAATAATCATCATTAATTATAATCATGTCTAAATCTTCTAATTACACTGAGGAGCAGTTGCAAAGAGCTGTTGACACATACAAAAGCAATTCAAAATCAAAAATCACATCTCTGTCACAAGAATTCAAAGTCTCATATACTACCTTGTATGAGAGAATTAACAGGAAGAAATCAAGAACTATAAGAGTTTCACTGAATTGAGTATTGAATGACAGTCAGAAAGAGGCAATTAAGATATAAATTCATCAGTTGAATATTATTAATGAGGTCATCTGCTACAGATATAAGCAGTATCATGACAGACAGTTTCTTGCTAATCTAAAGAGTGTCTGACTGTAAGCATTCAAACCTGGCACTGTGAGAGCTGGCGTTGCTGATCATGAAATGTATTCAGTTAATTATGATATAATTCTTAATTAATTGAGAGCTCTTATCATTGATGATGCTTCAAATCTCAACATATATAATGACAATGATGATGTATGTAATCACTTTACTCTGTCATCTGCAGATTAACTGTTAACTGTCTTCTTACAATTAACCTTCTTAGAGACAGTTGCAAAACTATGTCATCAAATCAATACAGCAGTCAAGATCTTAGAAGATGTGAAGAATACTTCTACACCTGGTTTAATAAGACAGTTGAACAAGATCTTCAAGAGTAGCATGATTCAGGTGGAATTGAATACACATTGTGAGAGTGAACTTACAGATCATTATTAAACAAATAGATATCAGATTGTTAAATTCTCTCACAGACAAGTGTAAGTAGGTGAAGTTCTCACTATTAAGAATATCAATTGCAAGATTATAATCTGTAGAGTAGATGAGATGAAAAAGATATTTAATAAGAATTTTCAATTGATTGAAATCAAATCTATAAAATCTACAGTTACTTAATTATAATAAGATAATTCTATAGAATCTCAATCTACAGTGAATTCTACACCTTCTAATAAGTATATAGATAATCATTATATTATAGATAGATGTAATGATGATTATTAATTAATTTTTGAAGATTAATATATTTAAAATATTTTCTGTACAGTGTAGTTTTCTGTACACTGTGATGCACTCACTAGAGAGAGTGAGTAAGCATGGCACGGTTACTATGTAGGCTACTGAGGTAAAAGAGCTCAGTCACCACCAGCGTACTACTGGTAGAAGGGCCGATCAACTCAGAACTCTCAACACTTCTCAGACCAGCTATCACAGAGTACTTCTCTCAGTGACTTCTCTCAGTGGCTTCTCTTTAGAGCCTGTTCAGTGCGGCCGTGTGTACTCGTTCTTTTTATACAGATCTTCACTTTGTTTAAAAAGTACAGCCTCAATATTATGACTGTTCAGTGAACAGAGTGTCTGTACTAATATTACAGC
>NW_003101653.1:70219-81803 GCF_000003855.2 Blastomyces gilchristii SLH14081 | reverse complement strand
TGTTTGAATTAATGTTAGGTTTTGACGCTGTGCGCTCTTGCCAATGTAATAGGTATAGCTGCATTACGGGCCGGGATGATGGCCGAGGGAGGTTGTAATTTCCGTGGGTGGTTGGAGTGCAGGGGTAGCGTATGTCCCGCGGGAAAAGGATCAAAGACACAATTCATACATAGCTGTCTATAAGTCAGATTTATACTTTTAATCAGTGTTAACAGACTTATCTATAGAGATAGAATTAGTTAATGCTGTAGAGTTAATTAGAGAAGACAAGCTTATCTATATAATAACTTTATAAATGTCAGAGAACTTCACAGTCATGAAAACTAAGCTTCAGATATCAGAGAAATATCAAGATTTTACAGAGATATTTTGTTCAGCTAAGATAGCTGAGCTTCTATCTTATTATAAGAAGAATCTGATAATAGATTTAATAGAAGAGTAGAAATTCTTCTGAGCATTAATCTATAAGATCTTTCATTATAAGACAAAGATTTTACAAACTTATATAAAGAAGAATCTGAAGAATAACTTTATCTGATCTTCACAGATCTCTGCAGAAGTCTCTGTAATATTTATAAAGAAGAAGAATAAAGATTTCAGATTATATATAAACTACTATAATCTGAACTTTAAGATTATAAAGAGTTGCTATTCTCTATCTCTGATTGAGAATGTAATCAATCATCTTATAAGAGCTGTTATATTTACATAACTAAATGTAATTAATATATATACACAGCTGTGAATACAGTCTGAGAATGAATAAAAAACTGTCTTTAAAACTGTACTGAGATTATTTGAATATCTAGTAGTATCTTTTGATTTGACTAATACTCTCATAGTATTTCAGTCTTTTATTAATAAAATACTTTATATATATCTGAATATCTTTATAATAATATATCTGAATAATGTGATAATATACTCTGTGAAGAAGAAAGAACATACTGAGTATATATAAACTATATTAAAGACTTTAGATGAGACAGAACTATATATTAATCTTATAAAGTATAACTTCAGTACTCATTAGATTAATTTTCTAGAATATATAATTATTATAAATGATATTCAGATAAAATCTTCACAGATTAAGACTATTCTATTATAATCAGAGTTAACTAGTATTTATAAGATTCAGATCTTTCTAAGCTTTATGAATTTCTATAGATAATTTATCTTTACATTTATAAGAATTTTCTTGACTCTTATAGATATACTGAAGAATGAAAATAAGAAGAAGTTATCTTATAAATAAAGAATAAAAAGATTATTGAGAAGAAAGAACTGTAAGAACTTTCTTATCTCAGAAGCTTATAAAATCTTTATAAGATTAAAATAGATATTTATAGATATAATAATACTATTTCACTTTGATTTCTTACTCTTAATCAGATTAAAGACAGATGTCTTCTTCTGTATAATTTTAGAAATAGTTTCATAACTATAGTTAAATAAGAACTGAGTTTCAGTGATCTTTTTCTTATAAAAAATACAATCTATAAAGATCAACTATAGTATTCATAATTAGAAGCTTCTCATAATAGTGAAATTCTTTCATTACTGATATTACTACTTTAAGAATCTTATAATAGTGATTACTATTAAAACTGATTATAATAGCTTAGAATAGTTTACTTCAATCAAGAAACTCTTATAATGATAAATTCACTGAGCTCAGAGACTGAGTAAATTCTAGTTTAAGATAGAGTATATTCAAAGAACTAAGAACTTAGTAGATGAACTCTCTTACAGATCTGACTATGTTAAGAAGATTAGAGTGATAGATACAGAGAGACTAGAGAAGACAGAAAAGCTTCATAGAATGCTTAAACTAAGTGTTATAAAGAGATTGACTGAAGAGTCTCTCAATTCTCTGTAAGAGAAGAAGAAAGAGAGAGAAAAAAAGCCTGTATAACTACTCTCTATAACACTGAGAGTTAACACTCTGAGAATCTCTACAAGAATTCTTGAAGAAGATATCTATAATCTGAAGAGTTTACAGACTTTGAGAAGTATTATAGAAGATCTAATATAAGAAAAAACAGAGTATAAGTCTTTATAAGATCTTCTATTCAGATTATCTGAACTGTAACTGAGAAATGAATATACTCAGTATATTTAAAAACTGCTTACAGTAGAGATCAATCCTGCAGAAATAAAGAATTAAAGAGACTTAAATAACCTCTTAAAAAGAAAGAGTCAGATTTATATATCTATGAATAAGTTTCTATAAGTAGAACTTATTAAAAGATATTATAACTCTTCTCTAGTAAGTCATTTTATAGATACTAGAACTCATACATTAGTTATAAGAAAATACTTCTGATTAAAGATGTAAGAACTTGTGAAGAAGATAGTAAATTGTTATACTATTTATCAGAATTCATGAATAGTGTGATTCAGATTATATAAAGAACTTACTTCTCTACTCATCTTACAGAAATCTTAAAAACAGCTATAAATGAATACTCTTATAAGTCTCTCTGAAAGTAAGAATATATATAATATCTGTTTTAACAGTGTACTGATGATAGTAGATTACTTTATTAAGATAGCATACTTTATACTCATCTACAAGTAGACTGGCCGCCGGGTCCATGAATTTCACGTTTGGTCCCATTTGGTCTGGTCCCATACATTTCTTGGCGTGAATCCCGCTGGGACTGGCTATCAAAAAAACATGTAAAGTGACTATATATCAGATCTTAAAATGGAACCATGACTTGAAAAAAATGAGAAAGTGGTCCCATTTGATCCCATTTAGTCCCATTCTTAGCATAAAGTTACTATTTTTAGACATTTTAAGATTTTTTTTAGACTATTTTTAATTTTTTAAAAAGTAACGCTTTTTGGTAATGCTCAAATGAGATTTAAAGTCATTTAAAGTAATAAAAATAATTTAAATTGAGAAGTGGAAATCATGGTCCCATTTGGAAAATGTGACAAGAGTAGACAGTAAGTCCCACTGGGACAGTATGGAACTACTATCTAATGTTAAAACCGTGTAATGGGATCAGTCGAATTGGTAATGGGACTATCAAAAAATCTGGTCCTGGTCCCAGACACGGTCACACGGTCAGTCTATCTACAAGAACTTAAAGTCAAATAATTTAACTTATATCTTTATCTGTGATATGATTTAGTTGCATGAATTATCTATAAACATTATCTCAGATAGAAGATTAATCTTCACAGAGAAGTTTCAATCTGATCTGATAACTATACTGAAGAGCTTATAAGATCTAAGCATGTCTTTTTATTAATAGACAGATGATCAGATAGAATATCTGATAAGTATATTAAAACAGTATCTGTAATACTTTATTAATTATAATCAGAATAACTGAATACATTGATTATCACTCACAGAGTTCATGTATAATAACTAAAAGTATACTAGTATAGTTAAAACTCTTTTTAAGATACTTACTAAGACTTATCTACAGATAATCTTGATAAATCTGTAAGAGTATACTATAAAGTGTAATGATGTCTATGAATAAGCTGAGAGAATTCAGAATATTCAGAGAAAAGTCTGTAAATTCTTGAGAAAGACTTAAGAGTATTAGAAGAGATACTATAACTTCAAGTATATTATAAAAAGTTTCAAGAAAGATAATAGAGTCTGACTAAGTCTAGAAAATATTATTATATAGAGATCTGATAAGAAGCTAAATCTCTTACAGATAGAGTCTTATAAGATTATAAAGAAAGTTAGCTCATAGTTTTATAGATTGAAACTGTTATTTAAGTTATAGATATATAATATTTTTCATGTCTCTTTACTTTATAAATATAAGGAATTTCTAGAAGAGAACTCTGTGACTTATTACTCTGTTTATAAAATACTAGAGAGTGAAAGAGAATATCAGATTAAAGAGATTATTAACTCAGAGAAGTAAGATTATAAGCTCTAATTCAAGATTCAGTGATAAGAGTATTCTGACAAGATAAATAAGTTCACTTAAGAATTATCTAAGTAGATAAGATATCTGTAGAAGCTGAGATATAACTTTTATACTATGCATTCTGATAAGTCAGAATGACACAATCTTTGCTAAGAATCTGATTATAATAAAGATATTAACACTGTTATTTATAAATTCTAGTCTATAAGATGATGAGTTTCTACTGAGATGAACAGTTCACAGTGTATATAAAGAGAAGAAGAAATCATATTCTTATTAAAAGTGAAAAAATAAAGATAATAAAAACAGAATTATGAACATAATTTAGAGATTAATAAAGAAAAAATAAAGAAAATTCATATATATATTCTTAATACTTATAATACTCAATCTCTCTGTAACTATCAATTTTTCTCTTCAAAGAAGCAGAGAGTATCATGTCTGTGATACAGACAATTGTTATATTTAATATGAAGACTGTCAGAAATATACAGACTTTAAAAGAGTCAGATATCAGAGTATACACAGTTGTAGTAGAATCTTGAGAACTGGCTATCTATATATGTAATCAGATACTTCTTATAAAGCTATATTCACTTTCTCAGTTATACTGAAGTATTCAGCTTAGAAATAATTAAGATATGAAGAGAGAGCTCATCTGCTCAGATAAACTTCTATTATAAATTCATAATATTTACATTGTCTTGATTATCTGAATTTTATGAGTACTCAAGAACTTATCTCTCATTAATAATGAAATTGTGAAAATGTACTGTGATATGAGAACTGTTAATAGAGAATCTAGACATATTTGTATATATCTGATCAGAGATTGTATAAGTAGAGAGAAGATGATTATAGATCTGTGAGACTGCAGAGAGCACTGACAGTACTGAGAGCTTTGCAGAAACTATTAGCTAGAATCTGTAAGAAATTACTTATAGGGAGACTTACAGCAAAGAGTAGAACTATACTACTTAAAGTCAGAGACTGATCTGAGAAAGACACAGAGTTAACTGCTGATCTGAAGATCAGATGCAGTGATAGAGCTGAGAGAGGTGAAGACACTATTATAAGTAATAACATCTCTGCTTCATCAGCTGATAAAAAGTGATCAGAGAAGTTATAAAGATATTTATAAAAAGCTTAATAATAATTAGATATTATTTATAAAAATATTGAAATTGAAAATTTTTTTGATTCTTGAGAAGTTCTTGAATTAATATATAGATATTATTAGAAACACTCTCTCTCTATTATCTGAGTGAAAACACTTTATGAATGAATGAGAATACTCACAGTTATAAGAATGAAAGCTGTTATAAAAAAAGAGAAAAGAAGATAAGATTCTATGAATAGATCTGAGATATTTATACTACTCTAGAGAAATTTGTTTGCACTATAAGTGATTCTATAAAATAGTCAGATTACTTTAGTAAATAAAGAGTAATTATAAATTATAGATCTAAATCTTTCTATATAACTATAAAGAGTGATTGCAGACTGTAGATATCTTGATTCTACAATTCTACAGAGTTAATAAAAGAATGAAAAATTCCTAATAATTCTACAGTGTTAAAGAATGATAATTTATAATAATAAGTGAAAGATTAACTCATAAATACTTCTCTTTAATAAGAGTAATCTTATAAAAAATGATTCATCTGTGAGATGAATCTGTGTAATAATTATACAAGAATCTTATAGAAATGATTAAGAGTTAACTGAAACTCTTCTATATAAAAGATATAAGATGAATCTGTATAATAGTCAGAGAAAGATCTGCAGGCTATAAAGAATCTTACAGAATAAGAAACTGAGTGATAAACTCTTTTTTCTTCACAGTAATAAGAGATTTTTCCTTACTGAGATTTTTTATAGATGTGAAGAGTTTTTAGTGAGTATCACTGCAGTGCTGAGTCTGATTCTATGAAATCACTGAGTGAATGACTTCACAGACAAAGTCTTAGAGAGAAGAGAATATGTAAGAAATTCTACTTCTTGCAGATTCTTTATCTCTATTTCTATCTCTTATATAATCAATAGAGTTAGCAGCTCTTGACTATACACAACTATATAGACTGAAGTTCATGAATACTATTCATAACTCAGCTTGAATACTATTATACATTTAATCTCTACATTTTATCTTTCTATCATGAATACTTCTAATAGTTAATAGTACATATCACACCAAGCTGCAAACACCTGAATAATCGCCTGCGAGCACTTATTCTTACAAATTAGCAATCAAGAATAACTGAGAATTGAAGTTTTCAATGAAATCTATGAAGTGTAATAAAATAGTCTATATAATTGGTCAGGCGTAGCCTGTCACATTAGCCTTCTCTTCTCTGATTGTGTGTAGTTCTCATCAGTTAAGGGCCGCGGTCTCAGATAATGTGAAACTCAGAGTTTAGATCAGATGATTATAACTGACTTATTTTACAAGATATTATCAGCTGCAGCTGTAGAGTCTCTTATTGAGAATATTTTCAATCTCTTATTCAAGTTTATTATCTTCTTCTATAATCTCTGATAACTGTCAATTGAAAGTCAGTTGAAAAGAGAATGAATTGATGATAGTATAACAGAGTAAGCTTGTATGAAAAACATTATAAATCTCTGATAATATGTTAAGACAGTAATTATAACTATCTAGAACTTCTATCACTTTATACTTGATATAATAATAATTCAGTGTATAAGACAGATGTGTGATTTATATATTCTTAAGATATAATCACATCAGACTCTCTATTTTATATTACTTAATAAGATCTCAGTGAATATTAATTTAATTCTCTTAATCTTTTTTAGTACTTGTTATAAAGACTTCTGCTCAGTTACAGATATTTCAGAGTTTTATTACTATATTATTAATAATCTGAATTGAACTGCAGAGATTCAGTGTGAACTATATAATCTCTAGAAGATTTAACACTTTCATATAATATCTGTATATAAGAAAGAATAAGCTTATATCTGTTAAAACAGTATCTCAGTCATTGATAGTGACTTCAGTATGTAGAAGACAATTATATCAGTCATCTTATAAATAATTACAGAATTTATAAAGATAATTCTTCACTATCTGAATTATTTATTCTAATGTATTCTTAGTCTCAGAGTGATAAGCAGGTAATAAGTAATATATAATCTTGAGAATCTGATAAATTCTTATTCAGAGAACACTCATGAATTGATAGTCTAAGTCAGACATAATAGATCTCAGTAACTTATATATCCGATAGAATGAACTCTGTAAGAAGACTTCAGTAACTTGTTTAGTATTTATCTTATTACAAGATTTTAATATTATATCTTTACTCAATTAATTAACAATGATCAGAATATTCTTATAACTCTTACTCTTAGAGAGATTGATAGTGAAATCAATTACTATATCTTATGAGATTTTATCAGAGATACTAAGTGATTTCAGTAGATCTTTTCTACAGTTCATTTATAAAATAATGAAAGAATAATAATTACAGTTTCAGATAAAATATCTGATACTGTTTAATATCTCAGATCAGTAGAACTCTTAAGAGATTATTTAATATAGTTATTTACAATCTGAATAATTAATTATATAAGAATCATGCATCTCTTGTATTATTCAGATATGTAAGAGTTCAGAGTGAGAAACTCAGTATTATTCACAGAATTACAGAGTATTATTATTACTAATTAAGTATTCTGAGATGTCAGTTGTTATACATAATTCTGAGAGAAATCAGAGTACTTCTTAATATACTACTTTAATAAGTACTTAAAGAAGTTCATCAGTTTGAGCTGTTATATATCACAGTTTATTCAGTATAGATTTGAGAGATATTCTGATCAGTGAAGTATATATAGTATTATAAGTAGTCTCATTATAAATCAACTAATATCTTTAAAATTCAAAGAGCTTATGTTCTCAGTTTATTCAAATATATATCTGTTATATCAGATAATATATCTTACTCATATTATAAGAGAGTATCAGTTATTGAGTTCTGACTGTTACAATGATAGTGTATTATGAAATGAAAATAACTTAAGAACTCAGATTATTGTATCTGTCATTCAGTAAGTTTACAGATAATTATAAAGTATTTGAGATTCTTATAATCTATAATTATCTCAAATTTAAAGACACTTCAGAGTTCAGAATCTCCTTCTTCTAGATAGTGTATAATTGTAAGAAGTTTCTTATTATAGATCTCATAATTGTATTAAGCAGAACTCAGTTTCTTAGATATAAAGATGTATGATTATAAGACATTTTTATTATTATATTATAATATAGCTTCTTCTGTGACATAGTCAGAGAAGTCAGCTTTAATAACTGTCTTATAATCAGAGTTAAATATTATTAATAGAGAGATATTAATGAATATCTTCTTTATCTGTGTGAATACAGGTTCAGTGTCTGCTAATCACTGAAACACTGAGTTCTTCTTAATAAGTTCTATAAGGGATCTTATGATATCTGAGAAGTGTTGTATAAATTATTAATAGAAGTTAGCAAATCTGATAAAGCTTTATATATCTTTCACTATATATAAAGCTTCTCATTCAAGAATGACAGAGATCTTCTCAGAATTCATTTGAATTTTCTTGCCAGCTTCTATGATAAAACCTAGGTATTTTGTACTCTTGACTTTAAAATTACACTTATCAATATCTATTGATAGTTCTGCTTCTTATAATTATTATAATACTCTCTGTACATATTTCTGATATTTCTTTCTGAATTTATTGATGAAGATGAGAATGTCATCCAGATATACAGATACAAACTTATTAAGAAAATCTCAGAGTACTTAGTTAATATACTTCTGAAATATACTGAGAGTATTAATCAGTTCAAAGAGTGTGACTACTTATTTAAAGAGATTATAGCATGTTCAGAATACTGTAACTTATTTATCTTCTTCAGTAATATGAATCTTATGAAATATAGTAATAATATCTAGCTTTATAAACTATTAAACTCATCTAATATATGTTAGAGTTTTATTGATAAGAGATAAGAGATAATAATCTTTCTTTATTAATCTGTTTAAATCTTGATAATTCACACAGAATTGAAGTTCTTTATATGATTTCTTTACAAAGAGAATAGAAGCTGCAGTGAAAGAGTTACTAATACATATAAATTTCTTATTTAACAGATTATTGAGTATCTTCTGAAGAGAAAGGAGTTCATCTCAAAATATATTGTAAAGAGAGTCTTATAATAACTCAAAGTTCTTATCATTCTTCTTTTCTAACTTGATACTATAATTCACTTCTGAGTCTTATAAGAGAAGTATATCTGTAATATTATCTTATTGAAAGATATCTAAGTATTCATGATATTATTGAGGAAGTTTTGTATAAGAATCTGTTATTATAGTACAGAATAACTTCTCTAGAGCTTTGTTAATATCAGTTAGACTGATGAAATAAATTACTATATAATTCTACTGTCAGTGACTTTGTTAGCAGTCTTATTAATGACTTCTTTTTCAGAGTATTTTATAAGTGTTGACAGAGATCTGTGTAAGATTCATAGTCTTGTGAATATCATCTTCATGAATTCTATTATTGTTAGAGAATATTAAGCTTCTGTCTTAAGCATTTAATAAGATATCTTGTTCAGATAGTCAGACAAGTTCTAGCATAAGATTATAGTCAAGATTATTAACTTTATATGCATAAGTGTCTTCATATTAATATTCTCTGATATCTATGTTTAGTTTCATTATATAACAGATGTGAATGTCTTTTAAATCATTAAATTCTGTGAATAGTCAGAGTTTTAATAAGAGAATATACTGAAGGTTATAATATCTTACAACTGAAGATTTATTCATTGTATAATAGCATAGATCACTGTCTATCATGACTTTCATATTATATATATTATCTATCACAGTAGATACAAGAATCATATTCATTATTATTTTCTCTTCAAATTAATGTTATCTGATCTCTTCAAGCTTCTACTTGCGAATTTAAACAGAAGCTAATCTTTTCTCTGTTTTACTGAGACATTCTCATAGTTATCATCTGAATCTTTCTTCAATATGATGTGATTGATACAGACAGACGCTGATTCATTCTTTGTAGACTGACTGTTTGACCGTGTCTGGAACCAGAATCAGATTTTTTGATAGTCTCATTATCAATTCGACTGATCCCATTACACAGTTTTAACATTAGATAGTAGTCTCATACTGTCTCAGTGAGACTTACTGTCTACTGTTGTCACATTTTCCAAATGAGATCATGATTTCACTTCTCAATTTAAATTATTTTTATTGCTTTAAATGACTTTAAATCTCATTTGAGTGTTATGAAAAAGTGTTACTTTTTAAGAAATTAAAAATAGTCTAAAAAAAACCTTAAAATGTCTAAAAATAGTAACTTTATGTCAAGAATGAGACTAAATAAGATTAAATGAGATCACTTTCTCATTTTTTTCAAGTCATGGTTTCATTTTAAAATCTGATATATAGTCACTTTGCATGTTTATTTAATGACTAGTCCCAGCGGGATTCACGCCAAGAAATGTATAGAACCAGATCAAATGAAATCAAATATGAAATTCATGATCTCAGCGGCCAGTCTAATTCTTTGAGTAAGAAGTAGACTGACCGTGTGACCGTGTCTGACATCAGAACCAGAATTTTTGATAGTCTCATTATCAATTCAACTGATCTCATTACACAGTTTTCATATTAGATAGTAGTTTTATACAGTCTCAGTGAGACTTACTGTCTACTCTTATCACATTTTTTAAATAAGATCATGATTTTCACTTCTCAATTTAAATTATTTTTATTACTTTAAATGACTTTAAATCTTATTTAAGCATTATCAAAAAGTGTTACTTTTTAAAAAATTAAAAAGAGTATAAAAGAAACCTTAAAATGTCTAAAAATGGTAACTTTATACTAAGAATGAAACTAAATGAAATCAAATAAGATCACTTTCTCATTTTTTTCAAGTCATGGTTTCATTTTGAGATTTGATATATAGTCACTTTGCATGTTTTTTTAATGACTAGTCGCAGCAGAATTCATGCTAAGAAATGTATAAGACCAGATTAAATGAGATCAAACGTGAAATTCATGATCCCGGCGGTCAGTCTAGTAAGAAGACACTGATTTTTCCCTTAAGTAAGAGAGTATATAGACTGATTAGCAGTTGAAAGTGATATGTTCTGATCAGTTATAATTAATATACCTCTCATATTAATATCAATTGATGACTTCTTCAGAAGTGATCTCAGAGACTTAGAAGCCTGTTCAGACAGTGAAAACTCTTACTTATATATAGACATTTAAGTCTACTCAGTTTATAGCATCTGTATTACTATTACTCTTCAGTGCAGATATATAAGTAATTGAAGTGTAATATCTTCTATTACTATTCTGTATACTCTTGAGCTTGATAAGATGATCATTCAATATCTGAAGTTGTATACAGAAGTCTTTATAAGTCAGGTCTTTGTCTACACTTATAAGAGTCTGTAAGAGTTTAAAAGTTAATATCTTGTTAAGCAGACTAATTTTCATTTAATTCTTTCAAGATTGATCAGCCAAGCAAGCCGTCAGCAATGAAGCTATTGGAATTTATGCAGGTATGAGCACTGAAGCGCCAAAACGCTGTATTGAATCAAACAGCTCCGATGC
>NW_003101653.1:9006-69063 GCF_000003855.2 Blastomyces gilchristii SLH14081 | reverse complement strand
GTATCACAAACAGCTGGGATGATGCGTTGTTGGCAACGGAGCTGTTTGAATCAATGTTAGGTTTTGACGCTGAAGTGCGCTTCCCTGCGTATACAACAGCGGCACTCTGACGACTTGTTGTCCTTTTGAGATGTTTCACGCCATCTTAGGCAAAGATCTGAGAGTTCGGATATCTGAGATATAGGGGATGTTTTTTCTAGTTACACTTCTTTTAACTCTGAATAACTTTTAAATACAGATATTATATATCTGATAAATGATATAGCTATATCTACTTATAAGATAAGAGAACTCTCAAATGCTAGTATAAACACAGTGCTATGGTACTTTTAAGTAATGTTGAAATTACAACAGCAATAAATAGCTAATATGCATATAAATTAATAATGTTAATATGAAGAAATTCAATGATTAACTCAATAAGAAATCTCTGTACACAAAATTTCAACACTGACTGAATCAGATATAGGTATAATACAAGTATTAAAGAAATGTCTAGATACTTCTGCATATTTTAATACTTCTGACCTCACTCTCTATCCATTATAACAATTGAACATACTTATAAAACTAAGTGTAGATAAAGATGCTATTAGTTCATCAACTAGTTAAAATTAATATATTAATGATTGATTGAGAGATTGTGTAAAACAGAAGTTTTATTTATAAATAAAGACATGTGAATCAGTGTTATATACATCTGATAACATTATTAGATATCTTAATATTCTATTCAGAGACACTGCTATGCAGTAGAAAATATTAGATTAATTACAGAGTATCTGACAGAGAAATACTTCTCTCACAACAGTTATCTCTGACTTTGACACTAAGATTCTAGAAGTAGATAATCAATCTTGAGAGAATTAAATAAAGAATAGTATTCTTAAGAAAGTACTAACTTTTAAACTTCTATAAGTTCTTAGAAGTATAGATAAATATCTTACTTATAAAGACTTCTGCATATAACTCTGAATATTAAATGATTATCTTATCAAGCTTGAGAGTGTAAAGAACAGCAGTAGAAGACATTACATCTCAGTCACTTATACACCTGCATCAAAGAATAATAATAATGTAGATGTTATGAATTGAGTAGACTTAAATATCTATATATAAACAAGAGTTTCTACTATCTGAACAAGCTTCTAAGTTTCTGAGATTGCTCTCAAAGAAGCTGCTGATTGATATCAATGAGAAATATACATTAATTGTAACTGATTAGAATATATCACTTTCAACTGCAGATCAGTCTATATACCTTCTCATTTAAAAGAAAGATCAATGCTGACAGTTCATATCAATCACATTATATTAGAGAAAGATTCAGAAAATAGCTATAAGAATATCTTAATAAAATAGAGAAAAGATTAGCTTCTGATCAAACTTATAAGCAGAAGCTTAAAGAGGTTGAATGATAATAATTTAAAGAAGAAATAATAATAAATGTGATTCTTGTATCTACTGTGATAGATAATATATATAATATAAAAGTCATAATAGACAGCAGTCTGTGCTACTATGTAGACTGGCCGCTGAGACCATGAATTTCACATTTGATTCTATTTGGTCTGGTCTCATACATTTCTTGGCGTGAATCCCGCTGGGACTGGCTATTAAAAAAACATGTAAAGTGACTATATATCAGATCTTAAAATGGAACCATGACTTGAAAAAAATGAGAAAGTGGTCTCATTTGGTTCCATTTAGTCCCATTCTTGGCATAAAGTTACTATTTTTAGACATTTTAAGGTTTTTTTTAGACTATTTTTAATTTTTTAAAAAGTAACACTTTTTGATAACACACAAATGAGATTTAAAGTCATTTAAAGCAATAAAAATAATTTAAATTGAGAAGTGGAAATCATGATTCTATTTGAAAAATGTGATAAGAGTAGACAGTAAGTTTCACTGAGACAGTATGAAACTACTATCTAATGTTAAAACCGTGTAATGGGATCAGTCGAATTAGTAATGAGACTATCAAAAAATCTGGTCCTGGTCCCAGACACGGTCACACGGTCAGTTTACTACTATGCAATGATTAAATCTTCAGTTATAAGACACTGTAATCTTCAGTGTATTCTCTTACTGAAACTCTGACTTCTTGCAGAATTTAATGACTTAAAAGATGTTTGTATCTGTTATATAATGAAACTAAATATAAATGATAAAGAATATTAATATAAAGATACTTATATATATGAAGTTAATAATCTTGACTATAATCTTATACTAGAACTTGTCTGACTATCTGAACAAGACATCTTATTGAACACTTGAAACAGAAGTTTAATATTTTCTAACAATGATAGAATTTATGAAGAAAATATTTATAAGACTATGAATCTGACACAGATCTCTGTTAATACTTATAAAATACTCTGAAAAAGCTTCTGATAAAGTCACTGATAAGATTGCTGATAAGATTGCTGATAGTAGAATTATATAATAATCTACTCTATCAGTCTGATTAATACTAGAAAAGCTTTAGAAAAATTATTCTATGTTATAATAACAGACTCTTATATAAAACTTAACAATATCATAAATATCTACATATTTTTCAATGAGATAATGTTATAAATCTATTTCTCTTACAAGACTCAGATATAGATTACAGTATTAAGTTAGAAAAGAAGAATAATAAGAATTCTGAATTATCTTAAAATCTTCTTTATAATGTATTCTGAGATGAACTTCTTCTTCTTTGAAAGACACTCAATGATCTGTTGAATAAAGAATTCATATATATTAATAACTCCATCATCACAGCTTCTATTCTCTTTAGACTGACCGTGTGACCGTGTCTGAGACCAGGACTAAACTTTATAGTTATTATATTACTTAAAAGCATTACTTCTGATCATAATTTATATTCATTACATTGATTTCAAATCATGTTATTTCAAATATTAATGATTTCAAATTCACTTTTTAAATCAAAATCTAGTTATTATTATTATTCTTCAATTATAGATGTATACAGTCAGAAACTATGACATCTATCTGAGAACCTTTAGTTCTCAGAGTTTTTCCTATATCTATAAAGTCAACTATTATACATTTACCAATTTCAGATATGCAAAATCAGAAAATTCCAGCTCAGAATACAAAAACTGTTTATAAATTGCAGTATTTTAACATCTTCTGATACTTTGAAATCATTTGACAATATCATAACAAAAGAAAAGAGAATATACTCTTAAAGATAGACACATTAAATAAATAGATAGAAAAGAATAGAAAGGAAAAAGTAAAGTAAAGAGAGACTATAATAAAACAAATTATTAAAAGATAGTGTATAGCTGTTTTAACAGACTATATCTGATCAATTTCCTCCTTTCTCTTCATATTCAGATATTTCTGAATTTAGTCATTTTCTTGTAGCTGCTTGAGTTTCTGATAGAAAGTCTATTAAGTATTTAATTCCTGTCTCAGTTGAGAATAAGAATCTCAGTTGAGAATAAGAATCTCAGTTGAGAATAAGAATCTCATATTTAATTGATTTAGATTATACTTCTCTTTCAATCTAACTCTGAGACTATTATATAATGCACAGTGTATTACAATATACTCAGGATTTTCATTTGTATTGCAGAATGAGTATTCTATTGAATCAAATCTATTATCAAATCTTTGTATATAAGATTTAAAATAGTCATGTCCTAGTTTCAGCTGAATTATAGATGAGAATATTTTCTTTTTACATTTAATTAAACAAGATTTTCACTTAGATTTTATTTTAAGTCTTGAATAATGTATACTCTTCTTTTGTTTCTGCTAGCTTTCATTTCACTTATCTAAACAAGATTCTTTTATCTTTCTCTTTATAAAAGATCAGAACACTATTTTTTGAATAGATCTGTTTAATTCTGAACTCTTTTTTACAGCTGAATCACTCAATTCATTGTCATAAATATTCATATAAGCAGGAACTTAGTGTAGATGAATTATGAGTTTTAATATTCTTCTCTTTTGAATTTTCAAAACAGAGTTTAAAATCAGTTCAAGGTTCATTTAATCATTATAAATCTGACTATTTCTAAGTCTTTTTAAAGCAGCTTGACTATCAGAGAATATTGATATCTCTTTCAAATCATTTTCTCTTTTATAAGATTTTATTTCAATGAGTTTGAAAGCTTTCACTATTATAAATAGTTCAGCATCAAAAACTTCAGATTCACAGTCTAAATTTCAGAAATCTGAGATAAAATTGATATTATCTTCAGTATAAGCAATGCTTGTGTGTAATCTATTTAAATTTGTATTTTTTGAGTCATCTGAATAAATCAGAATAGAGTCTTTTATATTAATTATAGAAATTCTCTTCAAATGCTGTTCATATTCTCTCTCTTTAGATAGTTCACTTATTTACAAGTCTATGAGAGATTCAAGCTTTTCTCTTCAGAGAGATATCTTCTCATGATCAACATTTTCAATATTTAATAAAGAAAATTGATTTTTAATCAGTGAGTATAGTTTGTATAGTTGAGAGAGTATTTTCTTTGAAGAATTATTTTCATTTTAATCAAGAAATCTATTCTAATCCAGTTCATTTCCAGAGTTAATTGATGAAAATGAAGAAGAGACTCTTTCTCTGATTATATGATTTAAGCTCATCTTTATATCTCTCAGAGCATTGTTCATACAGATATTGTCAAATCTAATAGCAGAAGAAGGAATTGAAGCTTTAATTTTCATTACTTTAATAGAAGATAATTTGAATACTCTCAGAATTCTTCTCAAAGCTCTATTTTACAGACTTTGAAAGAGTTCAGTGAAATTCTCTTAATTATTCTATCAAATTTGAACTTTATAATCAGCTACTGAGATGATACAGTCTATATATAACTGTCTCATAGTCTAAAAGAATGAACCTCTCTCTGTATTTAATAGTCTGATTATGCTATTTAATAGTCTTTCTGCCTTAATAGTTCTTTGTTAAATATGATATTTAAAATTCAACTTGGAGTTTAATCATACTTCTAATCATTTGACATTCAAACTGGGTTTAATCTCTCTATTTAAAAGAGTTAGATATAGTTCTTTCTCATTGAATCTAGAAAAGAAATGAATTAACTCAGTTTTATTCATATTAAATTAAATTTAATTGATATCTGCTCTAATAAAGATTTTCTTTACTGCTTTTTCAATCACTTCTAAATTCTCTTTGATTGTTTTGAAACTGTAGACTAGATCAATATCATTTATATAACTTGAAGATCTCACTATTTTCAAATCTCTATTCTTGAATAGATATGCAGTGTATATTACAAATAAAATGAGTGAGATTGAAGATTCTTACAGTACTTCTATTTTTATCTCAGTCTTGTCTTATTTCATTCTATCAAAGAATAGTTGTATGATTCTTTTAGACATAAAATAGTTAACTCATTTTATTAGAGAAAGTGATATTTTTAATATCTTTAAAGTCTGAATTAACTTTGACTTTGAAACATGATTAAATGCATCTTTTATATTAATAAAAACTGTAGTTGAGATTAGATCTTCATGCTTCACTATTTGAATATTATGAACAACTGAAAGAACAGTGTCAACTGCAGAGCATTGTTTTCTATCTTTCATTTATTCACTAAATAGAAGAGAATCATTTATAGAGCTTATAAAAGATAGTTAAGTAGCTGTGGCAGGCTGCGCCCGATCAATCATATAGACTATTCCATTACACTCTATAGATTCTTTCATTCCCGATCGCCGATCCTCGGCCGCTACGAACGCGCGTAATGTACGCTCCGATTCTCAGCCATTCTCAATCACTGATTCTCAGCCACTACAAATGCATGTATATTCTTCCACTCTGAAGCTCCACTGCATATGCCATCACATATGTGTATAAATATTCATCTCAATCACTGATTTTCGCACTTTCTCTTTCTTTCCTTCTTTAATGTTTTTATCTTTGTTATATAAGACCTATCAATATTATATCAATCTATTCAGCGTAGGCCTCTTATACTATAAAAATGTTCATCATCTTCTTATTAGAAATGATTATTCATCAAGAGATATTCAAACGCGTAATAACGCGTAAGAAATAGAGAAACAGTTAAGCAGACACTGAGTTCTCAGATAGAAGCTTGCTCATCAGTCACTCTGACTCTGTAACAAGATCTTATGAAGAGAGTAAGATTTTACAAGAGAATATCAGTGAAAGACCTGAGAGTTCTGACACTCAGATGTATAAGAATACAATTATACTTCTTCAGATATTATACATCTGATGATTGATATAATCATGTCTAACAATAATATGAAACTCTCAAACACAAGTATAGACATAATATCACAGTGACTCTGAGCAATGTTAAAATTACAATAATAATAAATAGCTGATATGCATGCAACATAATAACTTCAATATGAAGAGCTTTAACAATTAACTCATGCAATTTCAACATCTACAGAATCAAGTACAAAAGTGCTGAAAGAACACTTAGATACTCTCACATATTTTAATACTTTCAATCTCACTTTCTACTCATCATAAAGGATGAAAATGCTCATGAAACTGAGTGTAGATGAAGATATCATTGATTCATTAATTAATCAAGATTGATATATCAATGAAACATTGAAGAATTACATGAAACAGAAGTTTTATTCATGAATAAAAGCATGTGAATCAGTATTACAAATATCTGATAATATTATGAAATATCTTGATATTCTGTTCTGCGACACTGCTATATAACAGAAAGCATTAGATTGATTACAGAGTGTCTGACAGAGAAATACTTCTCTTATAACATTCATCTCTGATTTCAATATCAAGATTCTAGAAGCAGGTAATTAATCTTGAGAGAATTGAATAAAGATTAGCATGCTTAAGAAGATATTGACTTTTGAACTCTTACAGATTCTTATAAGTATAGATGAAGATCAGACTTATGAAGACTTCTACACACAGCTCTGAATATTGAATGATTATCTTATCAAGCTTAAGAGTATACAGAACAGTGATAGAAGATATTACATCTCAGTTACTTATATATCTGCACTGAAGAACAATGATGCAGAGATCATGAACTGAATAGATTTAAATGTCTATACACAAGCAAGAGTTTCTGCTGTTTGAACAGACTTCTGAGTTTCTGAGATCACTTCTGAAGAAGTCACTGATTAACATCAATGTGAAGTGTGTATTAACTGTAACTGATCAGAATACATTGCTTCTAACTACTGATTAATCTATGTGTCTTCATACTCAAGAGAAAGATCAGTGTCTTCTTGTTCAAAAAATGAATTAGTGTCTGTCTGCATCAATCATATTACATTAGAGAAAGATTCAGAAGATAACTATGAAAATGTCTCAGTGAAACAGAGAAAAGATTAGCTTCTGTTTAAATTTGTAAACAGGAGCTTGAAGAGGTCAGATGACAATAATTTAAAGAGAAGATAATAATAAATGTGATTCTTGTATCTACTGTGATTGATAATATGTATAATATGAAAGCTATGATAGACAGCAGTCTATGTTACTATGCAATGATTAAATCTTCAGTTGTGAGATATTATAATCTTCAGTGTATTCTCTTATCAAAACTCTGACTTCTTACAGAGTTCAATGATTTAAAAGATGTTTACATCTGTTATATAATGAAATTAAATATAGATGTTAAAGAACATCAGTGTGAAGATGCCTATATATATGAAGTTGATAATCTTGATTATAATCTTATGTTAGAACTTGCCTGACTATCTGAACAAGGCATCTTATTGAATACTTGAAACAGGAGTTTAATATTCTCTAACAAAGATAGAATTCATGAGAATGACACTCATAAGACTATGAATCTGATACAGATCTCTGTCAACATCTATGAAATGCTCAGAAAAAGAAGTCACTGAAAGAATCACTGATAGCAGAATCAGATATCAATCTATTTTATCAGTCTGACTGATATTAAAAAGACTCTAGAAAAGTTATTCTGTATTATAATAACAGATTCTTGTATGAAACTCTCTTAATAATATCATAAATATCTAGATATCTTCTGACAAGATAATAATGCTACAAATCTACCTCTCTTATAAGGTTCAGAAGTGAATCACAGTATCAAGTTAAAAAAGAAGAATGATAAGAACTTTGAATCACTATGAGACTCTCTTTATAACATGTTCTGAGATGAACTTCTTCTTCTTTGAAAGATACTCAATGATCTGTTGAATAAAGAATTCATATGCATTAGCAACTCTTTCATCACAGCCTCTATTCTCTTTACATCAAAATCAGATGAAGAACTCTGATTCTGTGTGAATTATTGAGAATTGAACAGATTAATAAAGAAGAACTGTTATTCTTTATCTCTTATCAATGAAACTCTAGCTTACATTGAACAAGCTCAATGATTTATAAAGTTAGATATCATCATCATGTTTCATAAAATATGCATCACTGAAGAAGATGAGTGACTTACAGCATTCTGAACATGATATAGTCTCTTTGAATGAGTAGTCACATTCTTTGAACTGATCAATACTCTCAGTACATTTCAAAAGTATATTAACTGAGTACTCTGAGATTTCCTTGATAAATTCACATCTGTGTATCTTGATAACATTCTCATCTTCACTGATGAATCCAGGAAAGAATACTAAGAACATATGTGAAAGATATTACAATAGCTATGAGAAGCAGCACTATTGATAGATATTAACAAGTGTGATTTTAAAGTTCAGAGTATCAAGTATCTGAGTTTTATTATAGAAGCTGATAAGAAGATTTGAATGAATTCTGAGAAAGTCTCTATCATTCTTAAATGAGAAGCTCTGTGTACTGTGAAAGATATATAAAGCTTCATTGAATTTACTAACTTTTATCAGTGATTTATATGAAACTTCTCAGATATTTCAAGACTACTTACAGATCTCACTAAAAAAGACTCAGTATTTTAATAATCAGCAGATATCAAAGCTGCATTTATATGAATAAAGAAGATGTTTATTAATATCTCTCTACTAATAATATTTGATTCTGATTATAAAACAGTTGTTAAGACTGATTTCTCTGACTATATAATAGAAGAAGTGATACTGTAATATAATGATAAAGATATTCTACAATCATGTATCTTTATATTTAAGAAACTGAGTCCTGCTGAATGTAATTATGAGATCTATGATAAGAAACTTCTCATAATCATACACTGTTTAGAAGAATGAGACTCTGAACTCTGAAATATCTCTGAATTTGAGATAGTCACAGATTATAAGAATCTCAAATACTTTATAACTATCTATAAACTTACTGAATGATAGATATAATAGTCTGAGTTTCTAAGCTGCTTTCATTTTATAATACACTACTATTCTGACAGTCAGAACTTGATGACAGATGCTCTCTTATAATAAGAGCAAGATATATTATTCAATGTAACAGATACTCACTGAATGAATCAAGAGCACCAGCTCTTGAATCTGAAGATACTAGTTAATCAAGATGAAACAGCTCATGACACTATACATACTTCTCTGATTAGAACTGATATTGATATCTTCACTTTCTCTACACTGAATAAACTGTGATATACAGCAGCTCAGACAGATGAACTTCTTCAGACTCTCACTGAAGCAGTATATCAAGAAGCATTCTGATTCTTCTCAGAACTACATATAAGAACTGATATCTCAGAATATTCAATTGATGATAATAACACTCTATGATTTCATAAATAATACTGAGTCTCTCACTCTGAACTCTTACACACTCAGATAATACAAGAGATGTATAATTCATATATAATCAGTCATTCAGACTGTGAATAACTGTATAGAATAATCTTCTAAGGATTCTACTGATCTGAGATATTAAACAGTATCAGATACTTTGTTTAAAACTGTAATTACTGTTGTTCTATTATCTTATGAAAGAACTGTAGAAAAGATCTACTGAAATCACTTAATATCTCTGATAGAATCTGATAAGATGTAGTGATTGACTTCACTGTTAATCTATTTAAGAGTAAGAATTATAGAAACATTCTGATCATTATTGACTGACTAAGTAAGAATATAATATTAAAATCTTGTAATAAGATAAATACTGAACAAGTTACTGAAGTCTTCTTACAGAGTTCATTCTATCAGATATATAAGTTACTGAGATTGATAGTGTTGAATCAGAGCTGTTAATTTATAAGTACTCTCTAAACAAGAATCTGTCAAGTTCTTAAGATTATATATTATCTATCAACTGTCTATCACTCTGAGACTGATGATATATCAGAATGAATAATTCAGACTGTAAAGAATTATCTTTACAAGTTCTGTAATCACTTATAAGATGATTGATATGATCTGCTTCTACATGCAGAGATTGCTATCAATGAATAAGATATTATTTTAATAGATGTAAGCCTGTTCTTTCTTACACACAGTTATTATATGAAAGTGTTAAATCTTCTAGAGATCACACAGTTCATACTAAACTCTCACAGTCTGATTCAGATCACTGATAATATAGTAATGAAGCTCTGAAATGCTCATGATTAAACAGAGATCTTCATAACAACTGTGAAACAAGATCAAGAGAATCAAATCAATGTTTACTAAGACTCTGCTGAATAATATAAGATAGAAGATCTGATATGATTGAATCTTAAGAACATATGAATCACATATTCATCTTGTATACTAGATTACTGCTATATCAGATATAAAGTGATAGAAGTTCTAGATAGTTATAACTACTATCTTAACACATCATCAGAGATTCATAATGTATTTCATACAAGCTTGTTTCATTACACTGTCACTGATCTGTTCTCTTCTCAGCTGACTTCTGACTGACAGTCATCAGACATCATAGAAGAAGATAATGAGCTTGAGTGAGAGATTGATAATATTCTTGATAAGAGACTCTGCAGCTGTAGCTGATAATATTTTATAAAATGAGTCAGCTATAATTAACTGATCTGAACTCTGACTTTCATATTATCTGAAACAGCAGTTCTTGACTGATGAGAACTGCTTCTGAAAGAGAGGGACTAATGTGACAGGCTGCACCTGATCAATTATATAGACTATTTCATTACACTTCATAGATTCTTTCATTTCTGATCACTGATTCTCAGCTGCTATGAACACACATAACATACACTTCAATTCTCAGCCATTTTCAATTGCCAATTCTCAGCTGCTATGAACGCGTGTATATTCTTCTGCCTTGAAGCTTCACCGCGTACACCACTACATACATGTATAAATATTCACCTTAATCATCAATTCTTGCACTTTCTCTTTCTTTTCTTCTTTAATGTTTTTATCTTTGTTATATAAGACCTATCAATATTATACTGATCTATTCAGCGTAGACCTCTTACAGTAGCTATTATCTTTTCTAAAATCTTTTCTAGACAGTTCAATAGAGATATTACTCTATATAACTTAGAAATTAAAGCTTTTCTATTAGATTTTACAAGAATCACTTCAGTGACTTCTCTCCAGCATTCAGAATGATACTCATTTTTCAAGAGATTGAAAAAGAGCTCAAAATACTCATTCTTTAAGTAGAAATATGTATTTTGAATGATTAAGTGATTAATTGAATCAGACTCTACAGCAGTTTTAATTGAACTTGAGAAGATAGCTGACTCTAATTCATTCTATGTAAGTTCAGATTATTCTCAGTCATTTTCATTAACATAGTTTTAAAGTGATATATTCTCTTTCTCTTTCTCTGAATCTGATAAGTTTTAACAGAGAATTCTTATAAAAGCTTGATATTGTGACGGGCTGCGCCCGATCAATCATATAGACTATTCCGTACACTTCATAGATTTCTACCGCCCCATTCCCGATCGCTGATCCTCGGCCGCCACGAACATGTATGTTCCAATCGCTGATCCTCGGCCGCTATGAACACGTGTATATTCTTCCACTCTGAAGCATCACTGCATACATCATCACATACATGTATAAATATTCACTTCAATTGCTGATTCTCACACTTTCTCTTTCTTTTCTTCTCTAATATTTTTCTCTTTATTATATAAGATCTATCAATATTATACTGATCTATTCAGTGTAGACCTCTTATACTAGAAAAACATTCATCATCTTCTTATTAGAAATGATTATTCACATATTATCTTCTCATTAGAAATGATTATTCATCAAGAGATATCTGAACACATAACAATGTGTAAGAAAGAGAAACAATCAGTTAAAGCAGACACTGAGTTCTCAGATAGAAGCTTGCTCATCAGTCACTCTAGTCTTATAACAAGATCTTATGAAGAGAGTAAGATCTTACAAGAGAATGTCAGTGAAAGACCTGAGAGTTTTAACACTCAGATATATGAGATATTCATACAATTATACATTTAACAATTGATAATCATGTCTAATGATAATATGAGAGAACTCTTGAATATGAGCATAGAAGTGATATCACAGTGACTCTGAGTAATGTTGAAATTACAACAACAATAAATAGCTGATATGTATATAACTTAATAACATCAATATGAAGAGATTCAATAATTATCATAACAAGAAACTCAGACAATTTCAACATCTACAGAATCAAATATAAAAGTGCTGAAAGAATGCTTAGATACTTCTGTATATTTCAATACTTCTGATCTCACTCTCTACTCATTATAAAGAATGAAAATGCTCATAAAACTGAGTGTAGATAAAGATGTCATCAGTTCACTAATCAATCAAGATTAGTATATCAATGAATGATTGAAGAATCATATGAAACAGAAGTTTCATTCATGAATGAAAGCATGTGAACCAGTATTATGAATATCTGATAATATCATTAAATATCTTAATGTTCTGTTCTGAGACACTGTTATATAACAGAAAGTATTAGATTATTATTATTATTATTATTCTTCAATTATAGATGTATGCAGTCAGAGACTATGACATCTATCTGAGAACTTTAGTTCTCAGGGTTTTTTCTATGTCTGTAAAGTTAACTATTATACATTCATCAATTTCAGATATGCAAAATCAGAAAATTCCAGCCCAGAATACAAAAACTGTTTACAAATTGCAGTGTTTTAACATCTTTTGATACTTTGAAACCATTTGACAATATCATGACAAAAGAAAAGAGAAAAAGAACACAGTCTCAAAGATAGACACATTAAACAGATAGATAGAAAGAAATTGAAAGAAAAAGATAAAGAAAAAGATAAAGTAAAGAGAGACTATAACAAAACAAATTATTAAAAGAGAGTGTATAGCTGTTTTAACAGACTATATCTGATTGATTTCCTTCTCTTCATATTCAGATAATTCTGAATTTAGCCATTTTCTTGTAGCTGCTTGAGTTTCTGATAGAAAGTCTATTAAGTATTTAATTCCTGTCTCAGTTGAGAATAAGAATCTCATATTTAATTGATTTAGATCATACTTCTCTTTCAATCTGGCTCTGAGACTATTGTATAATGCACAGTGCATTACAATATGCTCAGGATTCTCATTTGTATTGCAGAATGAGCATTCTATTGAGTCAAATCTATCATCAAATCTTTGTATATAAGATTTGAAATAGCCATGTCCTAGTTTCAGCTGTATTATAGATGAGAATATTTTCTTTTTACATTTAATTGAACAAGATTTCCACTTGGGTTTTGTTTCAAATCTTGAATAATGTATACTCTTCTTTTGTTTCTGTCAGCTTTCATTTCACTTGTCTAAACAAGATTCTTTTATTTTTCTCCTTATAAAAGACCAGGACACAATTTTTTGAATAGATCTGCTTAATTCTGCACCCTTTTTTGCAGCTGAATCAGCCAATTCATTGCCATGAATATTCATATGAGCAGGAACCCAGTGCAGATGAATTATCAGCTTTAATGTTCTTCTCTTTTGAATTTTCAAAACAGAGTTTAAGATCAGTTCAAGATTCATTTGATCATTATGAATCTGACTATTTCTAAGTCTTTTTAAAGCAGCTTGACTATCAGAGAATATTCATACCTCTTTCAAACAATTTCCTCTTTTATGAGATTTTATTTCAATGAGTTTGAAAGCTTTCACTATCACAAATAGTTCAGCATCAAAGACTTCACATTCAGAGCCTAGATTTCAAAAATCTGAGATAAAATTAATATTATCTTCAGTATAAGCAATGCCTGCGCCTAATCTATTCAAGTTCTCATTTTTTGAGTCATCTGAATAAATCAGAATAGAGTCTTTTATATTGATTGTAGAAATTCTCTTCAAATGCTGTTCATATTCTTTCTCTTTTGATAGTTCACTTATTTGTAAGTTTATAAGAGATTCAAGCTTTTCTCTTCAGAGAGATAACTTCTCATGATCAACTTTTTCAACATTTAAAGAGGAAAATTAATTTTTAATCAGAGAGCATAGTCTGTACAGTTGAGAAGGCATTTTCTTTGAAGAATTATTTTCATTTCAATCAAGAAATCTATTTCAATCCAGTTCATTTCCAGAGTTAATTGATGGAAATGAAGAAGAGACTCTTTCTCTGATTATATGATTTGAGCTCATCTTTACAACTCTCAGAGCATAGTTCATACAGGCCTTTTCAAATCTAATAGCAGAAGAAGGAATTGAAGCTTCAATTTCCATTGCTTTAATAGGAGATGATTTGAATGCTTTCAGAATTCTTCTCAAGGCTCTATTTTGCAGACTTTGAAAGAGTTCAGTGAAATTCTCTTGATTATTTCATCAAACTTGAACTCCATAATCAGCTACTGATGTAATACAGGCTATATATAACTGTCTCATAGCCTGGAAGGATAGATCTCTCTCTGTATTTGATAGTCTGATTATGTTGTTCAATAGTCTTTCTCCCTTGACAGTTCTTTGTTGAATGTGATATTTAAAATTCAACTTGGAGTTTAACCATACTTCTAATCATTTGACATTTACACTGGGTTTAATCTCTCTATTCAAAAGAGTTAGAGATAGTTCTTTCTCATTGAATCTAGAAAAGAAATGAATTAACTCAGTTTTATCCATATCAAATTGAATTTGATTGATATCTGCTCTAACAAAGATTTTCTTTGCAGCTTCTTCAATTACTTTCAAATTCTCTTTGATAGTTTTTGAGCTGTAGACTAGACCAATATCATCCACATAACTCAGAGATTGCACTATTCTCATATTTCTATTTTTGAATAGATATGCAGTGTATATTGCAAATAAAATGAGTGAGATTGAAGATCCCTGTGATACTCCTATTTTTATCTCAGTCTTGTCTTGTTTCATTTCATCAAAGAAGAGTTGTATAATTCTTTTAGATATAAAACAGTTAACTCATTTTATTAGAGAAAGTGGCAGTTTTAATATCTTCAATGTCTGAATTAACTTTGACTTTGAAACATGATCAAATACTTCTTTTATATCAATAAAAACTGCAGTTGAGACCAGATTCTCATGCTTTGCTATTTGAATATCATGAACAACTGAGAGAACAGTGTCAATTGCAGAACACTGTTTTCTATCTCTCATTTATTCACTGAATAAAAGAGAATCATCTATAGAGCTTATAAAAGATAGTTGAGTAGCTATTATCTTTTCTAAAACCTTTCCTAGACAGTTCAAAAGAGAAATTACTCTATATGACTTAGAAATTGAAGTTTTTCTATTAGGTTTTGCAAGAATCACTCCAGTGGCTTCTCTCCAGCATTCAGGATGATATTCATTTTTCAAGAGATTGAAAAAGAGCTCAAAATATTCATTCTTTAAGTAGGAATATGTATTTTGAATAATTAAGTGATTAATTGAATCAGGACCTGCAGCAGTTTTAACAGAACTGGAGAAGATAGCTGACTCTAACTCATCTTGTGTAAGATCAGGCCATTCCCAGTCATTTTCATCAATGTAGTTGAGAAGTGATATATTCTCTTCTCTGAATCTGAATCTGAATCTGGTGAGTTCTGAAAGAGAATTCTCATGAAAGCTTGACATTTTTTTCTCAAAAGAGTTTGCTGTATATGATTCATTCTGAAACTCATATTCTAAGGCTGGAAGTTTTGCTACACTTCTTGTTTTAGTATAGTTAAAAGCTTTAAAAACTTTCTTCTCTTATGCTTCTTCAAGAAATTTATTCCAGCAGTCTGTTTTAACTCTTTTAATATCTGAAAAATATTCATTTCTGACAGCTTTGAACTCTTCATCAGATATTACATCATTCTTTCAATCTCTTCTAGCAGTAGCTAATTCTTTTCTTTTAGATGAGATATTCTCATTTCACCAAGGTTTTGAATACTCAGAAGATTTTCTTTTTGAAATATTATCTCTAACACTTGTTAGAATAATAGATGTAATAAGCTTCACTCTATTCTTAAGCATTTCATTTGAGATATCTTGACCAGAATTCCAATATAGCTCATTCTGTCTTTCAGATTTTAACAGTTTTATGCTTTCTTCAACTGCTTTTCAATCAGCTTTTTCAAAGTTATACTGATTAGAGAGAAGAGGATTTTCACTCATTTGTTTTTCACTCAGTTCAATATCAAATTGAATAATCTCATGACCTGATTCTGATGTCTTATTTGAATCAATAAACCAGTTTACAAGTCTTCTTTTCATTAGATTTTATGACATGAAGATTAGATCTATAATAGACTTCTGTTTCATGCCTTTTCTAAAGAATGTTTGTTGATCAGACTTATTAACCAAATCTATTGAATGCTCAAAGGTTCATTCAACCAGATTATCAGCTCTCACTGCTCTCTTACATTCTGAATTCCATCAGAGATGATGTGCATTGAAATCTCCTGCAATTATAGAGTTTCTTGATGAAGTTATGTTCAGAAATCCTCTATCAATTGTCCAGATATTGTTATTTTCCTTCAATGACTTTTCATTATAGATATTTATGAGCTGTATAGTATCAAACTCATTTTCTTTATCTATAATATCACCCACCAGAATATCAGGGTCAGACATGATATCAAATCTTAGATTAAATTAATATCTTGATCTCTTTCTTTCATAGATCACTACTCTTGACTTTATCTCAGACTTTTGAGGTAAAAAGCAGTAGAAGCTTGAATGAGAAATGACATATTTTTGCTCAGCATCAAAATTCACCTCCTGAAGCAGTATAAAATCAACTTTTTATTCAAATGCAATTTGAAGACAAGAATAAATACAATTTGAGTTTCTATCCACATTATTTTGAATACATGTGATTTTTGAAGAGTTTTTAGACTTTTTTTGTTGTTTTTGTTGTATATTCATACTAAAAGAGAGTAGAGTAGAATCTAATCACTATCATCAGATAGTAGATTATAACTGTTCTGAAAAGTAGGAATCTCAACTGCTTGCATTATATCTAGTTTATCATCAGAGTCATTTCTCAATTCTCTAATCTTAACAGAAGTTTGAGAATTCAAATTCTGTTTACATTTAGCTGAAGAATTAGAGTTTGAAGACTTAGATAGTTGAGAGTTTCTTTTTTTTGAGCTTACAGTTATAAGTCTACTGGCTTGACTCTTCTCTTCAGTTCTAGATTGACTTTGAGCTTCATCTTTTCTCCAGTTCTTTTGAGTTCTTGGAGTAAATATACATTCTTTTGAGCTAGATGCATGTTTTTCTTTGCAATTAGAGCACTTAAGCAGAGTATATTGACAAATTTCACCTCTTTTTGAGCATGTTTCACATTTATGCTCACTAGTTTTATGATCTCTGGCACAGAATGCACATTTTGAGTCTCTAAAACATGAGATTGCAAAGTGTCCATATCTTTGACAGTTTGAACACTGTGTTTAAGCTTTGAGATTCATTCTTGAGTCTTTGTATTCATGAACTCTCATTTTCAAATCTGCTACTCTTACTTCAGAGATCTTTGACTGTTCAAGTGTTTTTATATATACTAGAACAGAGCCATTTCTCCTACTTTATCTGAACTCAATTGAATTTAGTCATACAGGCTTCTTTCTCAGTTAAATAGAGTTGTATTCTTTCAATTTATTTTTGAGAAGTAGCATTCCTTCTTCACAGTCAAAAATTTCAACTGAAATATCATGAAGAATGAATTTGTCTCACTTTTCATCTCTTTCAGATAGAATTGTTGTGTTTAGCAAAGATTCTACTGCTGACTTTCAGAGATTCTCATTCTGAATAAGGAATTCAGCACTGAATTCAGACATTATAGTCAGAATGATGGAGTTTTCAAAGAATGATGACTCAATTGAAGCTATAACTGGTTTTTAAACTTCAATATCAGTCATCAACTGAGAAAAGAACTGCTGATTAATTTCATTTCTGATTCTGAAAATGAGATTTAAGTTTAGCTTGTTTCTTTGCAGAATGTCCTGATTTGAGACTTTGAGAATGAGTCTTCTATTTCTGAAGATTTGAAAGTTTTTCTCTTTTTGCATTTTCTTTTTCACTTTTCTATGAATAGAGGCATGAGCAGTATTCTTCTCAGTTTTCTCAGGATTTTGAGCAGGTTTTGAGACAGCAGATTTAGAGACAGCAGATTCAGCTGCTTGAGCATATATTTTCTTCTAATTCAAAGAAGAAGAAGAAGTAGGAAAAAAGAAAGAAGAAGAACAAGATGAAGAGTCAGTGATTGTACTAGGAATTTTCAAGGTTTTTTGAACTGTGTTTGAGATTCCAAGTTTGAACTTGATCATCTCCTGTAGTTGTCTAGCCTGAGCATGAAGAATTAACAAAACTTCTTCATTCATCTCACTCAGACACTGCTTTTCAAGAATCTTGCTTGCTTTTTCAAGTTCCTGTATTTCAAGAACTTGTTGTTTCTCTATTTCTTCTTTCTTTCTTCTCTTCAGAATTTCAATCTCAGGAATAGCATTTGAGAAAGCATCTTTTTCCACATCAACTGAGTGTATTTTTGAACTCATTGTTTTCACTCAATGAAAAGTTGATTAGACTGTTTCAATTGAGATATTTCTAAGTCTGTTTTCAATTGAAAAGTTGGTCAGACTGTTTCAAAAGAAGAATAAAAGACTTTTATGTATAAAACACCTGATTTTTTTCACACTAGTTCAGTAACTAGGTTAGATTTTTGAAGAGAATCTAATAAACTAAAATTGATTTTTAAGATAAATCAATAAAATCTTTACAATCTCTTTCTTGGGATACAGTGAGGAAAAGTATGATATCAATTGATAATAAATCAGATGATATGACAGTTTTTGAGAGAAAAACTGACAAAAAATAAATCAATTTTTTGCAGAGAAATTGATTAAAACTATTCAATTTTATTCTAAATCATTCAATTCTCCTCACACAACAAGTGTGCAACTCAAATCAGTTAATAAAGAGTGTAAAAAAGAATTAAGTATTAATAAAAGCTCTTCAGCCACTGAAAAAGTAATTCTTACTTAAAAGAATATAAAATTATGACAGAAAACAACTCTGTTTTTAATTCTTTGTAAGAATATTGTATAAAACCCAGAGAAAAACACCTTACTTTTTCAAGAGAAGTAAAAAACTATTTCTAAGATCTTTTTTTTTTGCATTAACTGCTGCAGAAGAATGAGATAGAAACTGCTAAGATATGCACTACTGTATACTCTCTATCAAGACTTTCTCTCTTCAGAGTCTTGATATTATAGAGAATATAAGTCTATTTCTATATGATAATATAAATATTGCCAGCAGGATGTAGAGGAACTGGTTATTTATATCTCAAAATAGAAGACTTTGTCAATGATTATATCAATATAGAGTTAATTCTCAAATTCAATAGAAATCTAGTATTGCTGTTCTCAATCTCTTACAGAATCTATTGAATATTGAGGTATTAAAACTAGATTTAATATATCTCACTGTGCAGGGATCAAAGGCTCAGTCAGACCTTGGGATATACTGATTTTATAGTTGTTGGTGTGCTGTTGACTTGTTGTCTGTTGATTATGTGCTTGATATTATCACTGAGGTATCTTTTTGTATTTTTCTGCTGGGGATGGGCCAGATTGGGAAGGGCGGTACGAGGGTGGGACTTGGCGTTGGTGTTTTGGAAAATCAAAGATGGACAGGGTTTTCGCGGAGGTCGCTCCTCAGATATCTCCACAACTACAGATCGGGGATCTTCCAAAATTGAGAAGATTGATGCATACGGCTAGGTCTCTTCACCTAACAATTTGTATGGCAATTTGGCCCGGGGTTGTGGTGTGGTAGGGGAGAATGGGGGATAATCCCACGCAGGAGTTCCGAACGACGTCTGGTTCACGTTTGGCTGGATAACTCCACCACCACACGGGGTATGCGGTCGGCGATGGGGTCAAAATGCTCGTATGATCGAGGGCTTTTCGATGGATCTATCGGCGGGTTCTTATTCGAAAAATCGAGCGAGTTCGTGGTGGAGCGGTTGTATAATAACGAGATTTCCTTGAAAAGTATTAGATTGATTACAGAGTATTTAACAGAGAAACACTTCTCTTACAACATTTATCTCTGACTTCAATATTAAAATTCTAGAAGCAGGAGATCAATCTTGAAAGGATTAAATGAAGATTAATATACTTAAGAAGACATTAACTTTTAAACTCTTACAGACTCTTGTAAGTGTAGATAAAGACCAGACTTATAAAGACTTCTATACACAGCTTCAGACATTGAATGATCATCTTATCAAGCTCAAGAGTATACAGAATAGTGACAGAAGATGTTATATCTCAGTGACTTATATACTTATACTGAAGAATAACAATGATGCAGATGTTATGAATTGAGTAGACTTAAATATCTATATATAAGCAAGAGTCTCTGCTGTCTGAACAGGCTTCTGAGTTTCTGATATCACTTCTGAAGAAGTCACTGATTGATATCAATGAGAAGTGTGTATTAACTGTAACTGATCAGAGTACATTGCTTTCAACTGCTAATCAATCTATATACCTTCTCAATCAAGAGAAAGATCAGTGTCTTCTTGTTTAAAAGATGAATCAGTGTCTGTTCACATCAATTACATTACAGTGAAGAAAGATTCAGAAGATAACTATAAGAATACTCTAATAAAACAGAGAAAAGATTAGCTTCTGTTCAAATTTGTAAACAGAAGCTTGAAGAGATCAGATAATAATAATTTAAAGAGAAAATAATAATAAATGCAATTCTTGTATCTACTGTGATTGATAATATGTATAATATGAAAGTCATGATAGACAGTGATCTATGTTACTATGCAATGATAAAATCTTCAATTGTAAGATATTATAATCTTCAGTGTATCTCTTTATTAAAATCTCAACTTCTCACAGAATTTAATGATCTGAGAAATGTTTGTATCTATTATATGATAAAACTAAACATAGATGTGAGAGAATATCAATGTGAAGATATCTATGCATATGAAGTTGATAATCTTGACTATAATCTTATATTAGAACTTGTCTAGCTATCTGAATAAGATCTCTTACTGAATACTTAAAACAGAAGCTTGATATTCTCTAATAATGACAGAATTCATGAAGATGATATTTACAAGACTATGAATCTTACACAGATCTCTGTCAACACTTATAAAATACTCTGAAAAAGAAGTTATTATCAAAATCATTGACAGGGTCACTGACAAGTTCACTGATAGCAGAATCATGTATCAATTTATTTCATCAGTCTGACTAATATTAAAAAGGCTCTAGAAAAGTTATTCTGTGTTATAATAATAGATTCTTGTATAAAACTTTCTCAATAATATCATGAATATCTAGATGTCTTCTGACAAGATAATATTATAAACATATCTCTCTTATGAGATTCTGAAGTGAATCACAGTATCAAGTTAGAGAAAAAGAATGATAAGAATCTTAAACTGTTATAAGACTCTCTTTATAACATGTTCTGAGATGAACTTTTTCTTCTTTGAAAGACACTCAATAATCTGTTGAATAAAGAATTCATATATATTAGTAACTCTTCTGCTGCAGTCTCTATTCTCTTTGCAAAGAAATCAGATAAAGAACTCTGATTCTGTATAAATTATCAAGAATTGAATAGATTAATAAAGAAAGACTGTTATTTTTTATCTCTTATCAATGAAACTCTAGCTTGCATTGAACAAGCTCAATAGTTTATAAAGTTAGATGTTATTACTGTGTTTCATAAGATCTGCATTGCTGAAGAAGATAAGTGACTTACAGTATTCTGAATATGATATAATCTCTTTGAATAAGTAGTCACACTCTTTGAACTGATCAATGCTCTCAGTACATTTCAGAAGTATATCAACTGAGCACTCTGAGACTTTCTTGATGAATTTGCATCTGCTTATTTAGATGACATTCTCATCTTTATCAATGAATTCAGAAAGAAATATCAAGAGTATATACAAAGAGTATTATAATAACTATGAGAAGCAGAACTATCAATTGATATTAATAAGTGTGATTTTAAAGTCAAGAGTACTAAATACTTAGATTTCATCATAGAAGCTGATAAGAGAATCTGAATAAATTCTGAGAAGATCTCTGCTATTCTTGAATGAGAGATCTCATATACTGTGAAAGATGTATAAAGCTTTATCAAATTTACTAACTTCTATCAGTGATTTATACAAAACTTCTCAGATATTATAAGATTACTTACAGAACTCACTAAGAAAGATATAGTATTTCAATGATTAGCAGATACTGAAGCTGCATTTACACAGATAAAGAAGATATTCATTAATATCTCTCTGCTGATAACATTCAATTCTGATTATAAGACAGTTATTAAAGCTGATTTCTCTGACTATATAACAGAGAGAGTGATATTATAATATGATAATGAAGATATTCTATAATTATATGTCTTCATGTCTAAGAAACTGAGTTCTGTTGAATGCAATTATGAGATCTATGATAAGAAACTTCTTATAATTAAATACTATTTAGAAGAATGAGACTCTGAACTCTGAAGTGTCTCTGAATTTAAGATAGTCATAGATTATAAGAATCTTAAATACTTCATAACTTCTCATAAACTCACTGAATAATAGATGTGATAATCTGAGTTCTTAAGCTACTTTTATTTTATAATACACTACTGTTCTAGCAGTTAGAACTTGATAACAGATGCTCTCTTATAATAAGAGCAAGATATGTCATCTGATGTAATAGATACTCACTGAATGAACTGAGAGCACTGGCTCTTGAATCTGAAGATATTAGTTAATTAAGATAAAATAACTTATAACACTATATACACTTCTCTGATTAGAACACTCTCTCTCTGAACTGACACTGATACTGATACTGATATCTCAACTTCTTCTGAATCTACACTGAATGAATTATGATATATAACAGCTCAAACTGATGAACTTCTTCAAGTACTTACTGAAGCAGTATATCAAGAAGCACTCTGATTTCTCTCAGAACTATATATAAGAATCAACATCTCAGAATACTTAATTGATGATAATAACACTCTACAGTTCTGTGAGTGATGTTGAGTCCTCTACTCTGAATTCTTATGCACTCAGATAATGTAAGAAATACATGATTTATATATAACTGATCATTCAGATTACAAATAACTGTATTAAATAATCTCTCAGAAGTTCTACTGATCTGAGATATTAAACAGTATCAGATGTTTTATCTGAAACTGTAACTATTGTTTCTTCATCATCTTGTGAAAAAACTGTAGAAAAGATCTGCTGAAACTGCTTAATATCTCTGATAGAATCTGATGAGATATGATAATTAACTTTGCTATTAATCTCTCTAAGAGTAAGAGCTGTAGAAACATTCTGATCATCATAAACTGATTGAGTAAGAGTGTTATATTGAAACTCTGTAATAAGATGAATACTGAACAAGTCACTGAAGCTTTTCTAAGAAGCTCATTCTATTGAATATATGAATTGCTGAGATCTATAGTATTGAATCAGAGCTGTCAATTTGTGAGCACTCTCTGAACAAGAATCTGTCAAGTTCTCAAGATTACACACTATCTGTTAACTGTCTATCATTCTGAGACTGATAATGCATCAGAACAGACAATTCAGACTGTAAAGAACTATCTCTATAAGTTCTGCAATCACTTACAAGATGATTGATATGACCTGCTTCTACACACAGAGATTGCTATTAATGAATGAGATGCTGTTTTAATAGACATAAGTCTGTTCTTTCTTACATATAATTATCACATGAAGGTGTTGAATCTTCTAGAGATCACACAGTTTATATCAGATTCTCACAGTCTGATTCAGATTACTGATAATATAGTAATGAAACTCTGAGATGTCTATAATTGAGCAGAGGTCTTCATGACAACTGTAAAACAAGATCAAGAGAATCAAATCAATATTCACTGAGACTCTGCTGAACAATATAAGATAGAAGATCTAGTATGATTGAATCTTAAGAATATATGAATCATACATTTATTTTGTACACTAGATGACTGCCATGTCAAGTATAAAGTGATAGAGGTTCTAGATAGCCACAACTATCATCTTGATACATTATCAGAGATTCATAATATCTTTCATACAAGCTTGCTCTGTCACATTATTACTGATCTGTTCTCTTCTCAACTAACTTCTGACTGATAACTGCCAGGGATCATAGAAGAAGATAATGAGCTTGAGTGAGAGATTGAAGATATTCTTGATAAGAGATCATGCAGCTGCAGTTAATAATATCTTATGAAATGAGTCAGCTATGATCAACTGATCTGAACTCTGAGTTCTGTGTTATCTGAAACAGTGGTTCTTGACTGATGAGAACTGCTTCTGGAAAGAAGGGACTAATGTGGCAGGCTGCGCCTGATCAATTATATAGACTATTTTATACACTTCATAGATTCCTACTGCTCTATTCCCGATCCCTGATCCTCAGCTGCCATGAACATGTATGTTCTGATCACTGATCCTCAGCTGCTACAAACGCGCGTATATTCTTCCACTCTGAAGCACCACTGTGTACATCACCACATACATGTATAAATATTCACTTTGATTGCTGATTCTCACACTTTCTCTTTCTTTTCTTCTCTAATGTTTTTCTCTTTGTTATATAAGACCTATCAATATTATACTGATCTATTCAGCGTAGGCTTCTTACAGATATTTTTTCTCAAAAGAATTTACTGTATATGATTCATTCTGAAACTTATTTTCTAAGATTGAAAGTTTTACTACACTTCTTGTTTTAGTGTAGTTAAAAGCTTTAAAAACTTCTTTTTCTTATGCTTCTTCAAGAAATTTGTTTCAGCAGTCTGTGTTAGCTCTTTTAAATATCTGAAAAATATTCATTTTCAGACAGCTTTGAACTCTTTATCAGATATTATATTATTCTTTCAATCTTTCTAGCAGTAGTTAATTGTTTTCTTTTAGATATGATATTCTTATTTCATCAAGATTTGAAATACTTAGAAGACTTTTTCTTTGAAATATTATTTCTAACACTTATTAGAATAATAGATGTAATGAGCTTTACTCTATTCTTAAGTATTTCATTTGAGATATCTTGACTGAGATTTCAATATAGCTCACTCTGCTTTTCAGATTTTAGCAGTTTTATACTTTCTTCAACTACTTTTCAATCAGCTTTTTCAAAGTTATACTGATTAGAGAGAAATGGGTTTTCACTCATTTATTTTTCACTCAGTTCAATATCAAATTGAATAATCTTATGACCTGATTCTGATGTCTCATTTAAATTAATAAATTAATTTATAAGTCTTTTTTCAATTAGATTTTGTAATATGAAGATTATATCTATAATAGATTTCTGTTTCATATCTTTTCTAAAGAATGTTTATTAATCAGACTTGTTAACTAAATCTATTGAATACTTAAAGATTCATTTAACTAGATTATCTACTCTCACTACTCTTTTACATTCTGAATTTTATCAGAGCTAATGTGTATTGAAATCTTCTACAATTATAGAGTTTCTTAATGAAGTTATATTCAAAAATTCTCTATTAATTATTCAGATATTGTTATTCTTCTTCAATAACTTTTCATTATAGATATTTATGAGCTGTATAGTATTAAACTCATTCTCTTTATCTATAATATCACTCATCAGAATATCAGAGTCAGACATGATATTAAATCTTAGATTAAATTAATATCTTGATCTCTTTCTTTCATAGATCACTACTCTTGACTTTATCTCAGACTTTTGAGATAGAAAGCAGTAGTCCCTTGAATGAGAGATAATGTATTTTTACTCAGTATCAAAATTCAGTTTCTGAAGAAGTACAAAATTAACTTTTTATTCAAATATAATTTAAAGACAAGAATAAATGTAATTTGAGTTTCTATTCACATTGTTTTAAATAAATGTGACTTTTGAAGAGTTTTTACACTTTTTTTATTATTTTTGTTGTATATTAATACTAAAAGAGAATAGAGATAGAGTAGAATCTAATCACTATTATCAGATAGTAAATTATAACTATTTTGAAACACAGGAATCTCAACTGCTTGTATTCTATCTAGTTTATTATCAGAGTTATTTCTCAATTCTCTAATCTTAACAGAAGTTTGAGAATTCAAATTCTATTTTCATTTAACTGAAGAATTAGAGTTTGAAGACTTAGATAGTTAAGAGTTTCTTCTTTTTAAGCTTACAGTTGTAGATTTACTGACTTGACTATTCTCTTTAGTTCTAGATTAACTTTGAGCTTCATCTTTTCTTCAGTTCTTTTAAGTTCTTGAAGCAAATATACATTCTTTTAAGTCAGATGTATGTTTTTCTTTACAATTAGAGCATTTAAGCAGAGTATACTGATATATTTCATCTCTTTTTAAGCATGTTTTACATTTATGCTCACTAGTTTTATAATCTCTAGCATAGAATGCATATTTTGAGTCTTTAAAATAAGAGATTGCAAAGTATTCATATCTTTGACAGTTTGAACACTGTGTTTGAGCTTTGAGATTCATTCTTAAGTCTTTGTATTCATGAACTCTCATTTTCAAATCTGCTACTCTGACTTCAGAGATTTTTGATTATTCAAGTATTTTTATATATACTAGAACAGAGGCATTTCTTCTGCTTTGTCTGAACTCAATTGAATTTAGTCATACAGACTCTTTTCTTAGTTAAATAGAATTGTATTCTTCTAATTCATTTTTAAGAAGTAGTATTTCTTCTTCACAGTCAAAAGTTTCAACTGAAATATTATAAAGAATAAATTTATCTCACTTTTCATCTCTCTCAGATAGAATTATTATGTTTAACAAAGATTCTACTACTGATTTTCAGAGATACTCATTCTGAATAAGGAATTCTGTACTGAATTCAGACATTGTAGTTAGAATGATAGAATTTTCAAAGAAGAATGACTCAATTGAAGCTATAACTGATTTTTGAACTTCAATATCAGTTATTAACTGAGAAAAGAACTGCTGATTAATTTCATTTCTGATTCTGAAAATGAGATTTGAATTTAGCTTGTTTTTCTGCAAGATATTCTGATTTGAGACTTTGATATGTGGTTCGGCAGAACGTACGACCGTCGGATAATAACGCGGCCGCTTCTGAACTTGCTTATGAGTGTAAAGGGGCCATAGCGGCCGCTAATTAAATTAGTGTACAATATATAAGAAGCCAGCGTACGCCTGTAATCATACACTGACTTAAGCAACCTTTGAATCACATCTGATAGCATGTCTAAAAATCAGTGAGAAGTGCAGGCTCCTCCAGGGCATGATAATTCTGTCTATGAAGTGATTTGTAGTTATCATGTCAGTGTGGTTCTAGAACATCTCAAAAGATAGTGTACAAAGAGCAGTGAGCAGAAGAGCATCTGATTAATACTGCTTCACTTGTTGAAGGAAAACTCCATGCTCAGGTGAATGCCATATATGTGAACAGATGAGATGTGAGAAAAGAAATGAGAGCAGTGAACCAGATTCAAAGAAGACTGCTCTTCACTCAAAGGAATAAAAGAGAGAGTGGCCACCACTGAAGTTGTATGATAATAACAAAAATCATATAATAATATAGCAATATAATGATATAGTAATATAATGATACAGTGATATAACAATAGACATCATACAATCAATGAGAAATCACTGAAATGAATATCTTCTCTAGTTAATACAAACAACACTCTTCTCTGCTATCTGAACTGAAAGGTATGCAGAACCTCTCAGAGGGTTTACTCAAAGCAGTAAGAAAAGTAACTGAGACTGTCAAATCAGAATTGAAGCTCTGTACACATACAAGAATTCTAAATAAGATCAAGGTCTTGTGTATACAGTGGCAGACTGAGACAGAAGTTAAACAACAATTGACATTTACTGCAGATCAAGCATTCACTATGAAGAGCTTCACTGACACAATCATCATCATTAATAAGAATAGAGAAAACCAGATCTTAGGCCTGCAGTGAGAGATTGAATATTTACACAGACAGATAACTATACTAAACCTGAAGATCTCATCATGATTATTCATGACCTCTTCAGAAGTGTACATACTATCAGAGACTGCTGCACAGAATGAGAATCTGAGCATGAAATATATCAAGCTAAGAGATCTGCTGAAGTTATCAAGCTTTAATAACAACTGAAAAAATAATGCTGCAATCAGCTGACTAAGTCAGATGTAATTATATTATTAAATCAAATATGAACTCACAGACAGATAGTTAACAGAATTTTAACAAGTCTTAAGATCTGCTGCATTTCTATGTGAAAAAGTGAAGTCATTATAAATGACTGATGAAAAGATGAATCTCACAGACTTAGAGTGATATTCATTCTCACAAATATAAAATAAGTTTTTCAAATGAATCTTATTCAACTTTGAGAAAGTGAATATATGAGATAAGTGTTATAAATGCTTCACTAAGTATAGACAAGTGAGCAATCTTACATTATACTTCACACACTTCAGCTTACACTATCTTATATTAAATGAAGAGCTTTCAACATCTTTCTGTTTACAGATCTTCATTCATAATCTTACACCTGAGTTGAGAGTGAAATGAAAATGCTTAATCTCATAGTCAGATATAGTGAAGAAAGCATACAATATTCTTATTATACAGGAATAAGTGAGTCAATTGTGATAGAAAATACTGCAATTGAGTATATCTCAGTGAAGAACAGATAATCAGACTTCTATAATATAAGTTATATATTTAGATATGATGAATCTAGATCTGAATGTTATCACTAAAGTACTGAATTCTCTGAAAAAGAGATTCTCTGAGTGAAAATCTTGATATTATGAGTATTGAGCTTGCTTCAACTACAGATACTAAAATTATGATATAAAAGATTGCACTCAGTGTGTGCAGTCAAGAGAAGTAAGAAAGTCAAAAAACTAGCAGAATTAGTGAGCTCAGAGACACTCACTAATATTCTATAAAAAGTCTTCAAAGTGAAAGAGATATCTGTGTTAGATGACTCTCTGAATTCTATGAACACAAAGAGAAAGCAGGCTTCTGACTGAGATGTGAGTAAGAAAGTGAACACTCATCTCAATGCCTTAAGACCTGAAATATTAATGTATAAGAGATACTTGAGTAAGAATCAAGAGATAGCTGCAAAAGTGTTAGCAGACACAGAAGCTTCTATACAATATATTGATAATTATATAATCTGAAGATTGAAAGAGATTCACTGAGTAAAGAATCTCTGATACATAAGATTATCTGATAACTGATATTTGATATCATCTATAAGAGTAAGAGTTCTCTTGTACTTTGAAGAATGATCTTGCTATATTTGAGTATAAGAGCTGCAGAACATGAAATACAATCTTATTCTCAGACTTGATTGATTTCAAAGGTTCAATCTGCAGATTCAATGATGTACATGTCATATACAGTTGACTGATAGAAAGAAAACAGTTCATACAATTCTATCAACTGATATGAGAAGAACATTTCATGTCTCTGATATAGAAGAGTTAAATCTGCTTACACATTAATAAGCAAAGAGAATAATTTATAAGATCTCATCTGAAAGCATTCTGTATGTTATACAAGACTCAGAAGCAGAGGAAATTAAGATAAAAGATATGCAGAAGAATAAGTATATGAAGAAGCTTCTGAAGAAGTATGAGAAGATCTTCTGAACAGATCTTTCACTGAAATTGCTACTGAAACAAGGATTTGTATATGAGATTGATACAGGGAATGCAAAACCAGTCAATCAGAATGTGTACTCTCTATCACAAACACATCTTGAAGAATAGAAGCATCAGATCACAGACCTTCTAGAATATAATCTTATATGACTCTTATCAAGTATGTGGGGCTTTTCAGTTCTATTCATGAAAAAGATGAGTGAGAAGTGATGAATGTGTATCAATTATTAAACACTTAATAAGCTTATAATCAAGAATGAATATTCACTGTCACAGATTCAACAACAGTTGAATACAGTTGAAAATACTCAATATCTATCAAAGATTGATCTTTTCTCAGAATACTGATAGATTTATATAGACAAACTGTCAGTTCTGTGAACTGCACTTAATATGTAATGAGAGAAGTTTGAATTCCTGATAATATCATTCAGTCTGATAAATGCACCTGTCATCTTTCAAATGATGATGAATATGATTCTTTATAAATAGAATGAAATCTCATGTCTTATATATCTTGATAACATTCTAGTCTTTTCAAACTCATATGATAAATATCTGAAGTATCTTGATAAAGTGCTTACAACTCTGACAGAGTATAAGCTCTATATTAAATTAATCAAGTGTGTGTTTGAAATGAAAGAGTTGAAGTTCATAGAATATGTAGTAAGTGATGACTGTATACATCTCATTCTGAAGAAATTGAATGTTATAGTAAATTGATCACAGCTGAGAAATGTATATTATATACAATAGTTTCTTGAGTTAGTCTCATATTACTGTAGATTTATCAAGAATTTCACATGAATATCTGCATCACTCTCAGATCTCTTAAGAGAAATGAATGTAAATCTATGAAAGAAGAAGTTTTATTCAATCATCTGAAATACTGTGTATGAAGAGGCTTTTCTCACACTGAGAAAATGTATAATAACATTCTCAGTGCTTATTCAATCAGATCATGATAAACCTTTCTACATTAAGACAGATATATTTAAATGAGCTATCAAAGACATTCTTCTACAGATGAGTAAGAATAGTAAGCTGCACTCAGTGATATATGATGATAGAAAACTATCAGATGCTGAGCTCAATTATTCAGTGCATGAAAAGAAATTACTAGTGATTAAGTATACACTGATATTGTGAGATAGATATATTAACAACAGATATATAACAACAGTGATCACAGATTATAAAAGCCTCATCTATCTATAATTAATAATAAAATCTTCTAAACACTTAGCATGTTGAATCTTGAAGTTTCAAGTGTACAATCTTCATATCAAATACTGAAAGGAATTGAACACTGTGATATCTGATACAATCAGTTGCAGATCTGATTTCATGAGTGAGAGTTCTGTGAATCAGGCATAAGAAATGTTCATATTAAATGCACTGAGAGAATGTAAGCAATCAGAATGAGTAAATATCATAATCTCTTACTTGAAGAATAACAAGATGTCAGATGATAAGTGTTTTATAAAAGTAGTAGAAGAGATGCTTCTGAACTTCAAGCTGAGAAAATTGAAAAACAATGTTGTGCTTTACTGTAATCTAGAATATATAGAAGCTCTCTATCTAGAATCTTCATTTCAATGTGACTTGATAACTCACATGCACAAGGAATTCAGTCACTTAGAAAGCTCTGAACTCATGAATGTACTTAAATCAAGAGCATACTGGCCAAGCATGGCTGAGAACATTCAGATGTACACTCACAAGTGCTCAAATTACCAGGTCATGAAAGAATCTAAGAAAGGGTTAGAATGCAAGAAAGTGTAATATCAGATAAAGTGTACAATATAACTGTTTAAACAATGAGAAGTGTAAGGGGTCTACGCCGAATAGATCGGTGTAATATTGATAGGTCTTATATAACAAAGATAAAAATGTTAGAGAAGGAAAGAAAGAGAGAGTGCAAGAATCAGTGATTGAGGTGGATATTTATACGTGTATGTGGTGGTGTACGCGGTGGAGCTTCGGGGCGGGAGAATATACGCGTGTTTGTAGCAGCTGAGGATCGGTGATCAAGAATGGCTGAGAATTGGAGTGTATGTGTTTGAGAATGAAGTGGTTGGAATCTGTGAAGTGTAATGAAATAGTCTATATGATTGATCAGGTGTAGCCTGCCACATTAGCCCCCCCTTTCAGAAGCAGTTTCCATCAGTCAAGAACCACTGTTTCAGATAACACAGAACTCAGAGTCCAGGTCAGTTGATTGTAACTGACTCATTTCACAAGATATTATCAGCTGCAGTCACAGGGTCTCTTATCAAGGATATTCTTAATCTCTCACTCAAGCTCATTATCTTCTTCTATGATGCCTGGTGACTGTCAGTCAGAAGTCAGTTGAGAAGAGAACAGATCAGTGACAGTGCAGCAGAGCAAGCTTGTGTAAAATACATCATGAATCTCTGATGATGTGTTAAGACAGTAGTTATGACTATCTAGAACTTCTATCACTTTATACTTGACATGGTGGTAATCTAGTATATGAGATGAATATGTGGTTTGTATGTTCTTAAGATTCAATCATATCAGATCTTCTATCTTATATTGTTCAGTGAGATCTCAGTGAACATTGATTTGATTCTCTTGATCTTGTTTTACAGTTGTCATGAAGATCTCTGCTCAATTGTGAACATCTCAGAGTTTCATTACTATATTATCAGTGATCTGAATTGAACTGTGAGAGTTCAGTGTGAACTGTGTGATCTCTAGAAGATTCAACACTTTCATATGATATCTGTGTGTAAGAAAGAATGGGCTTACATCTGTTGAAATGACATCTCAATCATTGATAGTGATCTCTGTGTGTAGAAGAAGATTATGCCAATCATCTTGTAAGTAGTTGCAGAACTTACAGAGATAATTCTTCACAGTCTGAATTGTTCATTCTGACACATCATCAGTCTCAGAGTGATAGATAGTTGATAGACAGTGTGTAATCTTGAGAACTTGATAGATTCTTGTTCAGAGAGTGCTCATGAATTGACAGTTCTGATTCAATACTATAGATCTCAGTAATTCATGCATTTGATAGAACAGGCTCTGTAGAAAAGCTTTGATAACTTGTTCAGTATTCATCTTGTCATAAGGTTTCAATATTACATCTTTGCTCAGTTGATTCACAATGATCAGAATGTTTCTACAACTCTTACTCTTAGATAGATTGACAGTGAAGTCAATTACTACATCTCACCAGATTCTATTGAAGATATTGAGTGATTTCAATAGACCTTTTCTACAGTTCTTTCATGAGATAATAGAAGAACAGTGATTGCAGTTTCAGATAAAGTGTCTGATACTGTTTGATATCTCAGGCTAGTAGAACTCTTGAAAGATCATTCTATACAGTTGTTCATGACCTGAATGACTGGTCATACATGAATCATGCATCTCTTGCATTATCTGAGTGTGTAAGGATTCAGAGTGAGAGACTCAGTGTCATTTATGAAATCATAGAGTGTTATTATTATCAATTGAACATTCTGAGATATCAGTTCTTATATGTAGTTCTGGGAAAAATCAGAGTGTTTCTTGATATACTGCTTCAATGAGAATCTGAAGAAGTTTATTCATCTGAGCTGCTGTATGTCATAGTTCATTCAGTGTAGAGAAAGTGAAGATATCAATAGCAGTTCTAACTGAAGAAGCATATATAGTGTCATGAACTGTTTCATCTTGATCAACTAGTATCTTCAGATTTAAGAGTCAGTGCTCTCAGTTCATTCAGCAAGTATCTGTTATATCAGATGGCATATCTTGCTCTTGTTATAAGAGAGCATCTGTCATTGAGTTCTGGCTACCAGGATGATAGTGTATTGTAAAATGAAAGTGACTTAAGAACTCAGATCATTGTATCTGTTGTTCAGTGAGTTTATGAGTAGTTATGAAGTATTTGAGATTCTTATAATCTGTGACTATCTCAAATTCAGAGACACTTCAGAGTTCAGAGTCTCATTCTTCTAAACAGTGTATAATTGTGAGAAGTTCCTTGTCATAGATCTCATAATTGCATTCAGTGAGACTCAGTTTCTTAGATATGAAGATATATAATTGTAGAACATCTTCATCATCATATTATAATATTACTTCTTCTATTATATAGTCAGAGAAATCAGTTTCAATAACTATCTTATGATCAGAATCAAATATTATTAGCAGAGAAGTATTAATAAACATCTTCTTTATCTGTGTAAATGCAGCTTCAGTATTCACTGATCATTGAAATACTGAGTCTTTCTTAGTGAGATCTGTAAGTGATCTTATAATATCTGAGAAGTTTTGTATAAATTATTAATAGAAGTTAGCAAATCTGATGAAGTTTCATATATCTTTCACAGTATGCAGAGCTTCTCATTCAAGAATGACAGAGACTTTCTCAGAATTCATTTGAATTCTCTTATCAGCTTCTATAATAAAACTCAGATACTTGATACTCTTGACTTCAAAATCACACTTATTAATATCTATTAGTAGTTCTGCTTCTCATAGTCATTATAATATCTTTCACACATACTCTTAATATTCTTTTCTGAATTCATCAGTGAAGATGAGAATGTCATCTAGATAAGCAGATACAAACTCATCAAGAAAATCTCAGAGTGCTCAGTTGATATACTTCTGAAATGTACTGAGAGTGTTAGTCAGTTCAAAGAGTGTGACTATTTATTCAAAGAGATCATAACATGTTTGAAATACTGTAAGCCATTCATCTTCTTCAGTGATATGAATCTTATGAAACATGGTGATGACATCTAGTTTTATAAACTATTAAGCTCACTTGATCTGTGCTAGGGTTTCATTGATGAGAGATAAGAAATATCAATCTTTCTTTGTCAATCTGTTCAGATCTCAGTAGTTCACACAGAATTGAAGTTCTTCATCTGATTTCTTTACAAAGAGAATAGAGGCTGCAGTGAAAGAGTTGCTAATATGTATAAATTCTTTATTCAACAGATTATTGAGTGTCTTTTGAAGAAGAAGAAGTTCATCTTGAGATATATTATAAAGAGGGCCTCATGGCAGTTCAGAATCCTTATTCTTCTTTTTCTCTAACTTGATACTGTGATCCACTCTGAGATCTCATAAGAGAGGTATGTTTGTAATATTATCTTATCAGAAGACATCTAGATATTCATGATATTGTTGAGAGAGTTTCATATGAGAATCTATTGTTGTAACATGAGATAATTTTTCTAGAGTCTTTTTAATATTGATCAGACTGGCAGAATAGATTGATACATGATTCTGCTATCAACAATTCTTTCAGCAACTTCTTTTTCTGAGCATTTTATAGATATTGACAGAGATCTGTGTCAGATCAATAGTCTTGTGAATGTCATCTTCATGAATTCTATCATTGTTAGGAAATATCAAGCTTCTGTTTCAAGTGTTCAATAAGATACCTTGTTCAGATAGTCAGACAAGTTCTAATATAAGATTATAATCAAGATTATCAACTTCATATACATAGACATCTTCATGTTGATGTTCTCTCACATCTATGATCAGCTTCATCATGTAACAGGTATAAATGTCTTTTGAATCATCAAATCCTGCAAGAAGTCAAGATTTTGATAAAGAGATACACTGAAGATTATGATATCTTACAACTGAAGATTTTATCATTGCATAGTGACATAGATCACTGTCTATCATGGCTTTCATATTATACATATTATCAATCACAGTAGATACAAGAATTGTATTCATTGTCATCTTCTCTTCAAATCATTGTTATCTGACCTCTTCAAGCTTCTGTTTACAAATTTGAACAGAAGCTAATCTTTTCTCTGTTTCACTGAGACATTCTTATAGTTATCTTCTGAATCTTCCTTTAATGTAATATGATTGATGCAGACAGATGCTGATTCATTCTTTAAACAAGAAGACACTGATCTTTCTCTCAAGTATAGAGGCACATAGGTTGATTAGCAGTTGAAAGCAATATGTTCTGATCAGTTACAGTTGATGTACACTTCATGTTAATATTGATCAGCAACTTCTTCAGAAGTAATCTCAGAAACTCAGAAGTCTGTCTGAACAGCAGAGACTCTTGCTTATGTGTAGATATTTAAGTCTACTCAATTCATGATATCTGTATCATTGTTATTCCTCAGCATAGATGTATAAGTTACTGAGATATAATGTCTTCTGTCACTATTCTGTATATTCTTGAGCTTAGTAAGACAGTCATTCATTGTCTGAAGCTGTGTGTAGAAGTCTTCATAAGTCTGGTCTTCATCTGCACTTATAAGAGCTTGTAAGAGTTTGAAAGTTAATGTCTTCTTGAGCATGCTAATCTTCATTCAATTCTCTCAAGATTGATCACCTGCTTCTAGAATCTTGGTGTTGAAGTCAGGGATAAATGTTATAAGAGAAATATTTCTCTATCAGATGCTCTGTAGTCAATCTAATACTTTCTGTTGTATGACAGTGTCTCAGAACAGAATATCAAGATATTTCATAATATTATCAGATATTTGTAACACTGATTCACATGCTTTTATTCATGAATGAAACTTCTGTTTCATGTGATCTTTCAATTATTCATTGATATATTAACTTTGATTGATTAATGAACTGATGGCATCTTCATCTACACTCAGTTTTGTGAGCATTTTCATTCTTCATGATGAGTAGAGAGTGAGATTGAAAGCATTGAAATATACAGAAGTATCTAAGTGTTCTTTCAGCACTTTTATATTTGATTCTGTAGATGTTAGAATTGTGTGAGTTAGTCATTAAATCTCTTTGTATTGATGTTATTGAGTTGCATGTATATCAGCTATTTGTTATTATTGTAGTTTCAACATTGCTCAGAGCCACTGTGACACTGCATCTATGCTCATATTCAGAGGTTCTCTCATATTATTGTTAGATATGATTATATTGTTTATTGAATGTGTGATATCTGTGAAATTTGAAGAAGTGTAATTGTATGAATATCTCATATATCTGAGTGTCAGGACTCTCAGATCTTTCACTGATGTTCTCTTTGTAGAATCTTATTGCAGGGTCAGAGTGACTGGTGAGCAGCTTCTATCTGAGAACTCAGTGTCTGCTTAACTATTTCTCTATTTCTTATGCATTGTTATGCATTCAGATATCTCTTAATGAATAATTATTCCTGATGAGAAGACAATGTGTGAATAATTATTTTCTAATAAGAAGATGATGAATGTTTTTATAGTGTAAGAGGCCTACACTGAATAGATCAGTGTAATATTGATAGGTCTTATATAACAAAGATAAAAATGTTAGAGAAGGAAAGAAAGAGAGAGTGTGAGAATCAGTGATTGAGGTGGATATTTATACATGTATGTGGTGGTGTACGCGGTGGAGCTTCGGGGCGGGAGAATATACGCGCGTTTGTAGCGGCCGAGGATCGGTGATCGAGAATGGCCGAGAATCGGAGTGTACGCGTTCGAGAATGAAGTGGTTGGAATCTGTGGAGTGTAACGGAATAGTCTATATGATTGATCGGGCGTAGCCCGCCACAAGAAGTGAATCTTATAGGCATATTGCTGTGAATGTCAAATGAAAATCAATGAATAATCACTGCTATTGATTATGCTACTGACTGGCCAGTTGTGAAAGCAGTTTCAGAGGTGACAGAGAAGATGATAGTGAAGTTTCTACATGATGAGATCTATGTCAACTATGAAATACTGCATGAGATTCTAACTGATAATAATGTGAATCTCATAGAAGGAGTGATGAGGCATTTCATGAGCCAGTTACAGACAAGACATTGTAGAACAACATCATATCATTCACAGATAAATGAGAAGATGAAATACTTGAATGAAATCTTGAGCAACATGCTGATAAAATATCTAGTGAGTAAGTCAATGAGATTATGAGATGAATATCTCAGTCAGGCACTATTAGTCACATGAATTCAGCAGCATGCAGTCTTCAAGTGTTCATTATTCTATCTATTGTATGAATTGCATCCGCACATCTCAGAGAATGCTTTGAAAAAGATGAAGGAGAAAACAGCAGCTGCAGACACAACAGTCACAGATATAACAGTTATAAATGCAGAATCAAGATTAAAAGAGATCAGTCATGTACATATAAAAGCTAATAAGTTACTTCTGAACTGAGCAATTCAATTGAAAAGAATATGAGACTCACTAGTTAAGAAATCAAGTCTCAAGATGAGAATATAAGTTCTCATACACAATGAGAGTGTTGAGAAGTTTCAATCTAGATGATTTGAGTTATATAAAATACTCAAATCACATTCTCTGAGAATATACACATTGAAAGAATCAGAGAGATGAATCTTATACAACTTAATCAATGATTCATAACTTATAAAAGCAAAGATATAAGATCTGAGTAGATTATAATTATTCACAGTACTATTATCAGTATTGAAAAAGAAGAAGCTTATAATTGAAAAGTCTTGTAAAGTAAGAGAAATCATAGATACTTACAAATCAGATAATCTCACTTATTTCAATCTTTTCATAATTATAAGAAAAGAATGAGAAGTAATGAAGAAATCAGATGAATATCACACTTTAATAAGTGATAAGACTGTAGTCAGTTGTATAATAACATGCTGCAGACAGTGAATGCAACACAGTAAAGAATGATCTCAAAGTAACAGACTTGCACATGAATCAGATTACAGAAGAAAAAGGAATTCAGAGTTAAATTCAACTGTTTATATCAGTTCAATTACAGAGACTATAGAGGATAAACTATCTGAAACATTTACAGACATATGAGATCAAGTCATCTCAATCTCTGAGAATACTCAGAGATCAGATGAGGTTAGTTTCAATGAGCTGTTCACTGTAGTGATCTGAGCAGATGAAGAGAGACAGTATAATGCATGAGACAGAATTACAAAAGATGAAAGCTGCTGAACCTAGTCACTGAACACTGTATTATATAGAGATTGTGTAAGAGTAGTGACTAGCAGACAAAGAAAAAGTATAAGAAAAGGAAAATGAATTGATCATCAACTGTAAGAATCAGCTGTAAAAGACAAATATTATTATACACATCTCATTCATTTTCATACACTACATGTTTAATCTATTTTCAATGCCACATCATCTGAAAAACATTAAAAATAAAGAAAATCTTAAAACTTGAGATCTGCAAGAGATTTGAGAGCTGTAAGCTGCTCTTATAATAATATTATACATGTCTCTGATTTCTCTACTGCTCTGCATACAACATTAATGTCATTTATCACAAGATTGACTGAAATGTCAATATAGAAATGTGTATATATACATGTAGAAAAATTGAAGAAGAGCACAGAATCTGCAGAATTAGAAGTCAGAACAGAAAGAATAGAGACAGAAGAAATAGAAGAAGAAGAAGACACAGAATCAGATAAATGATAGCAGAAGTCACTCAGAGCTGAATACTTATAATCTGATATACACACAATCTTTTCTGCAGAGAAGAAAGAGAAAGTAATAAGAGAAGCTTAAGAGTGAAAGAGAGTAGTCTCAGTAACATTATCATCTTCAATCAGAATGACCTCTGATATCAGAGTAACTAAGAATCATTATTAGTGTATAAAAATTATAAAATCAGAGATGATAATAATTATCAAATAAACACCTGCTGATTTTAGAATTGTACACACAATTACAATATGCACAAGGCTTCTTAGAAAGAGAGAGAGAGACACAGAGAAATACAGAAAGTAGAACACAGTGTATGAACAGCTCATTCTTACAATAACATCTCAGACAAGGTGTACAAGCCTCACACCCGCGGGTGTAAAAGAGTATGATATTCATATTTCTATTCTTGAAAACACAGATATCTTTCATCTGCATTACAAAGTCAGATAACAGATATCAGAGAATAGACTGATATGAATCTATCATTCTGAAGAAATTTATCAGAGTGAATATTCTTATAATATTGAACTTTACAGTTATGAAAAGCTTCTTGATATCTATAAATATCATAACTTTATACACAGTAAAACCTATAATAATTTCTTCTAAGAACAGAAAAATCAGTGTCAGAAAGAAAAAATGAAAAAGAAAAAGACTTATAATCTCAACACTGTTGAGAGAGAGAGTGATTCTCTGAGATAAATGAATAATTATTTCATTATAAATATTTAAAATGAATATAATAATCAGTGTCTGCAACTGAGCTCTAGATCATTATATTATACACAGTCTTTATACAATAAATTATTCTGAGAGTTGATAAGAAGAGTGAGAGTGTATACACTGAGAAACATGATTTATTAAGTCTACACAATATCTCCTTAAAATGAGAAGAGCTAATAATGAAAGCAGAGACAGTAAAACCAGAAGTAGTGAGAGTAAGAGTTGCAGAAACAGAGATAGTAAAAGCAGGAGAATCAGACACAGAGACAGATGTAGAAGATTGAGAGAGAGCAGCAGAGAAAGAAATAGAGAGAATAGAGAGAGATGCAGAAGACTCAGTTACACATGACACAGATAATTTCTTTATTATTGCATTCTTCAAGTTCTCAATCAATGATTCAATATTGAGTTCACTATTATTGATAAATGTAGATCTGTCAACACATGAAGATTCTACATGAATAAAAACAACATATCAGCATCTGTGTTCATGCAAAATCATGTCAGAAAACATGATCAGAAATTCACTGAGAAGAAAAAGATTGAGAATGTATAAGAAGATGAAGAAGATGTGTCATTTATAATAGTACATTCTGACAATTGTTAGAAGATAAACAAGTTCTGATCACATACATTTCATAACACATTACACTTACTGCTAATGAACTGCCTGATATAAGCACTCTAATGACACTTGTTATGAAAATGAGAGGCTATTGCCAGAAACATGTACAATGTGATAGATAAACAGATAGAAAGAGTTGAACAGAAGAAGAAGTAGAAATCTTGAATAATAGTGACATTCAATGATGATGAAGAAGATGATTAGAGAATGAGAAAAGTTAGTGAATGAGTGATGTAATATAGTGAAAGTTTCTTTGTGAGAGTGTACACAGAATGCTAGCTGAATCAGAGATAGATCACACAATTGTGAAATACTAGTGATGAGCTAATCCGCATGAAGCTAGGGTGTATGACATGGTCACATGAGCGTGACTGAATCTGATAGAGAAGAATGTGGTTCAGAAGAACATACAACTGTTGAATAATAACACAGCCGCTTCTGAACTTGCTTACAAGTGTAAAGAGGTCATAGCGGCCGCTAATTAAATTAGCGTACGATATATAAGAAGCCGGCGTACGCCTGTAATTGTACACTGGCTTAAGCAACCTTTGAATCACAGATAATAAGTCTTCTATTTCTGAAGATTTGAAAGTTTTTCTCTTTTTACATTTTTTTCTCTACTTTTCTATGAATAGAAGCATGAGCAGTATTCTTCTCAGTTTTCTCAAAATTTTGAGCAGATTTTAAGACAGCAGATTTAGAGACAGTAGATTCAGCTACTTAAGCATATATTTTCTTCTGATTTAAAGAAGAAGAAGAAGAAGAAGTAGAAAAAGAAGAAGAGTAAAATGAAGAATCAGTGATTATACTAGGAATTTTCAATGTTTTTTGAACTGTGTTTAAAATCCCAAGTTTGAACTTGATCATCTTCTGTAGTTGTCTAGTCTGAGCATGAAGAATTAACAGAACTTCTTCATTTATCTCACTCAGACACTGCTTTTCAAGAATTTTACTTGCTTTTTCAAGCTTCTGTATTTCAAGAACTTGTTATTTCTCTATTTCTTCTTTCTTTCTTCTCTTCAGAATTTCAATCTCAGAAATAGTATTTGAGAAAGCATCTTTTTCTATATCAACTGAGTGTATTTTTGAACTCATTGTTCTCACTCAATGAAAAGTTAATCAGACTGTTTCAATTGAGAGATTTATTAAACTCTTTTAAATTGAAAAGTTGATCAGACTGTTTCAATTAAGAGATTTCTAAGTCTATTTTCAATTGAAAAGTTGGTCAGACTGTTTTAAAAGAAGAATACAAGACTTTTATGTATAAAACACCTGATTTTTTTTTCACACTAGTTCAGTAACTAGGTTAAATTTTTGAATAGAATCTAATAAACTAAAATTGATTTTTGAGATAAATCAATAAAATCTTTATAATCTCTTTCTTGAAATACAGTGAGGAAAAGTATGATATCAATTGATAATAAATCAGATAATATGACAGTTTTTGAGAGAAAAATTTATAAAAAATAAGTTAACTTTTTGCAGAGAAATTGATTAAAACTATTCAATTTTATTCTAAATCATTCAATTCTTCTCACACAACAAGTGTACAACTCAAATCAGTTAATAAAGAGTGTAAAAAAGAATTAAGTATTAATGAAAGCTCTTCAGTCACTGAAAAAGTAATTCTTATTTAAAAGAATGTGAAATTATGATAAAAAACAACTCTGTTTTTAATTCTTTGTAAGAATACTGTGTAAAACTCAGAGAAAAACACCTTACTTTTTCAAGAGAAGTAAAAAACTATTTCTAAAATCTTTTTTTTTTTTTTGCATTAACTGCTACAGAACAATGAGATAGAAACTGCTAAGATATACACTACTATATACTCTCTATCAAGACTTTTCCTCTTCAGAATCTTGATATTATAGAGAATATAAGTCTGTTTCTATTAAACTAACCGTATAACCGTGTCTGGAATCAGGATCAAACTTTACAGTTACTATACTATCTAAAAGCATTACTTCTGATCATGGTTTATATTTATTACATTGATTTCAAATCATATTATTTCAAATATTAAAGGTTTCAGATTCACTTTTCAAATAAAAATCTAGTCTCAGATAAAGAATATGTTTGAATTCTTAGTCACATTTTCATTCTGATCTCATTATTGATAATAACATTAAATAAGTCTATGAAATCATTTCTCACTTACATAATATCATAATATAGTGCTCATTTGTTGAAAATTCAACAGAGAGTGTTACTAAATATCATTACTTTTTTAAACACAGATTATAATTTATATAATTTTAGTTATAAAAAAAATATAAAATATAAAAACAAAAAACAAAAAAATAAAAAATAAAATAAAAACAAGAAAGAATTACAATGAAAAAAAAAAATAAAAGAGAAAGAAAAAAATAAAAAATAAAAATAAAAAAAAAATCAAGATTACAGAGCTATAGTATCTCTAAAATACTCAATTCTCAGAGTCTTTGCAATATTTATTATCAACTGTGTATCTCTTACAGTGAGAGTAACACAGCTGTGATAAGTTATTATCTTAATATTATCTAATAAATAATCAGTATATATCTGTATAAATGTGAATAATTAGAAAATATACACTTAAAAAGTATGATCAGGATGAACTCTGCTGCCACTTAAATAATATCAAGAATAGAATACTGAAATTAATGATTTCTCTTATTAATTTCACAGATAAGACATGTGAAGATGATCTTGAGAAATATAAGATTCTCTGACTTCTGATAAAAACAGATCTCACAGAGAGACTCTATTTTTATAATATCAGAGACTGAGTATTATTAAAAAGTATTACTTTTATACAATGCATATGCACTTACTATAGTAATTCATTCTCTACATATATAATTAAGAGTTGCAGCTTTCTCATGCTGCACAGCTCTCTCTGAGATGCTGCTGCTAGTTTATAACTCACACAGTCTCTCAGTTCAGCATATACTGCATGTATACAGCTCTGTATACTGAAATCATGTTAATTATTATAACCTGGCATGATACTCACTTTTCACAGACCATGTTTCATTTGATTGAGAGGAGAGAAGAAGAGACATAACTACTGTTTTATTTAGAGACAGAGTGAGTAATTGAATCTATAGAAGATAATTTAGTTTCTTCTGCATTTGAAATTTGATTAGTCTATACTCTTTAATTTAAGAGTTTCTGAAAGTGTTTTAATAGTTTTCATATTAGCTTGAAATTAGTGATTGATTAAAGAAGAGAAAAGAGAGAAGAAAGAAATAAGAATAACTTATCTTATAATATAAAAACAGAGAATTACTGTAATTATTCATTCTAGTAATAAAGATCTGTTTTCTGCATGTATCTCTGATACAGATTATATAATAACTGTATATAAAGAATATCAACAGTGCATGTATTAAATGAAGATAATATTATGATATAACACTGTAGCTGTTTCTGTACATCTTTGAAAGCTGTTAATATTTTCTTTAAGTCTCTCTATATTTGATAAGTCAGTAATATATTTCAATGCACTCTCTCTTTCATTATCATTATTATTATCATCATTATTATTATCATTATTACTATTATCACTATCACTATTATTATTATTATTATTATTATCATCATCATTATTATTATTATATTATTTCTAGCTGTCTCTTCTGTCTTCATCTCTCTTTAATACTCACTGAAACTAATTATGTTATTCCGCTTCAAATATTCTGCAGTTCTGTAAATCATCAAGGCATGTAAGTGCTATCACAGATTGAAAAGAGAGATGAAGAAGATGTTTAAGTAATAGAAGACAGATTATAAGATATATTATAATATCTTACAAAGACTCTGTAAAAGAGTAGAATGATAATAATTTTAAGTAACACTTCTAATAGATTTAGACTGAACTAAGTATAAAAATACTATGAATGACATCATCTGTGAGAGATTAAAAAAGAAGATAGTGAAGAGTCTTATACAGTAGTAGTGAAATCAGAAGAAGTTCTGAGAATGATTTAAGACTAAGATAAAGAGAAAGAGAGAGAAGAAGAGTATTACTGTAAATAAGCAGTGATAGAAGAAGATTAACAGAGTATTAAAGCAGAAGATAAAGAAGTTAAAACTAATAAGTTTTTTATTTATTAAGAGATAATAATTTTTAATAATGCTTCTATTCTCTAATTGATTAGCAGAAGCTGACAGAGAAGAAGAGAATTGAGATCTTATTTAGATCTCAAATATGCTTTATAATTCAGAACAGTGAGAAGACAGTTCTACTCTCTGAGCATGCTAATCTGCTTATCACTGAAGTAAAACCTGAGACAGCAGACTAGAAAATATGAGATTTTAAGATACAGATTAACCTAGCTGAGAGAGAGTAGTAGAAACTCTTCTCTGAGAAGATAGTAGAAAGAGATTTTAAGATGATTATCATCTCAGATGAGAAGAAGAAGAAGAAAAATGAGAATGAAAAGTGAATTGTAAAGAATAATAAGAAGAATGAGAAAGAGAAGAAAGATAATGAGTAGAAAAAGTTTTTTTCTTTTTATATTAGTTACTTATAAGTTCATAATTATTAATAATTGAAATTTATTTTGAGTTTTCAAAAATTATTGTACAAGTCATAATCAATGTCAGAAATAATATATATATATATATTTAATAATCATGACTCACAAATCACTATAATATATAAGTATCAATATTTTTTCAATATTGATATTTATAATATTAATATATTTTTAATGATATTATCTGATAATGCAATTTGATAACACTCTCTTTCACAATATTAATATATTTCAAGAAATATAACAGAGATTAATCAAGATTGTTTATTTACTTTTATATATTAATAATATTCAATCTGAGTTAGTATTAAAATTATAACTAAGTTAAGAAAGAAGATTATTTTCTCTTATAATAATTCTTCTTACATACATCAGTGATCAGTTATAATCTTTATTAAAAATAAATTATCATCTTTCTTAAATCTTTATCATATCTTTTGAATTCACTTCTTTTACTTCTTTCACTTCTATTAAAGATTCATAAACTCTTTAAGAAATTACTGTGAATTACAAAGTCTATATTATTTACAATTCAATACAGAATACTCTCTTTCAATTATGATTAATAATCACTTCATTCTTCATATCTGATTCCAGGTCATGAAATTTATAGAAAACTCAATACAAATATCAAGATAAACTATGAAATAATTATTAATAGATTATATTGCAGATTACTAAAGAGTTATCTCTCTGCTATAATTACTATTACTTTATTCAGAAATATTTATTATAAACTAGTTATAACTCTGATGAAATTTTCTGATATCTGAAGTCATCAGAATGTAGATAATAAAAGAAAAATAATTAGAAAATTACTACTGAGCTGATAAGTTACTCTACTAGATAATAATTTTTGATAATACTAACTTTTTAATTTAAAGAAAATTATATAAAAATGATTATATATCAGTACTCTGATTTCATAACTCTTATCTGATAACTTTCATAAATAATTACTTTATATATATATATCTCTGAATCTTTTTCTTTAATTAATTGAAAACTCTAAATTCTGAACACTTCTTTAAATACTTAATTCAAATCTTTATATTTAATATTAATCATGTCTTCAGTTCAATCTTGAGATATACTACAATATTAATATATAATATCTAGAATCAAAGTTAAAGAATCATCAAAGAGTGTCTCTCACAGTAAATATATAAACTAGTATAAATAATCTTATATTTGTGAAAGTTATATGTTATTATATTGATGAGAACTGAACTTATTAAAAGACATTAATTGAATTTAAATCATTAATTAGTAGTTATACTGAGAATTATATAGCAGAGATATTAATGACAGTGAGTAAAAATAACTATTAAGATCTTAGTCTCAGTCTTCTTATAATTATAACTGATAATACTGTGAATAACTACACTATAATGAAGAGCTTAATATAAAAATTGACTTTATATTTCTGAAATAATAAATAAGGTCATATTCTCTGTATTACTTATGTAATTTAACTTGTAATATAAACACTGATAAAGAATCTTAATATTAAGATAATGAATAATAAGATGACTGATTCTTAAGATAAGAATGAGATGAAAGTGATTACTCAAGTAACTTTTACATTTACTTTATAAAAGATAATATTTTTTAATAACACTTTTTAATATTACTTTTTAATAATGCTTTTTAATAATACTACTGTTAATTTTAAATAGACTGACTAATAATTTAAATATCATAGATTCAAAACATTGTTAATATAATTTGTATCTTCTCTAAATAATAATAATGATTTCATGATATTTAATAAATAAATAAATCAGTTATATCACTGAATATGATACATAATATTAGAATATAATGAAGTTCAATATATAAGATAACTATTCAGACTCTTTAATTGTATCAGATAATTGATCATTGAGTGTAACACTCTGATTAAGAAAAGATTCAGATATTGAAACTTTCTGATATAAAGTAAACTCAGTTAAAATATGTGATTGATTTACTGTTACAGTTTTATAAGATAATAAAGACAGTTTTAATCACTTATATATCAATACTGCAGTCAGTCTGATAAATGTATAACAGTTTATTTACTTATCTTGAGAAGCAGTTAAATCACTTAAAAAGAAATTCAGTCTGAAATAATGCTATAGCACATGCTATTATTACTGTAAGAGATAAACTAGTATATTATTACAGTAAAACTGAACAATCTTTTACAGAGTACTATACTGTAGCAGCTCTATTAGATATCTTCTATTAAGTTAATATCTACACTTCTCAAGATTAAATAGAGAAGAAATGAGACTTATATATTAAATTAACCTGAGACTATTACAATGCTAACTATCAGAGATTTGAATGAACAGATGTTAGAGATGTGAAGATAGTAAAATATAATTCTCTAGTAAGTAATGATCTTTGATAACACTTTATATTATATAGAACTATAATACTCACTTTGAAATAGAACTTATATACATTGATTATAACTGAAAATCAGATAAAACTATATACTTATAAAACTGAATTTGATTAATATCTTCAAGATAATCTGATAAATTTATATATTAAATCAATTCTAGACTTATAAAAAATTGTTAAGAGTATATATTCAACTGTTACACTGATAATATATAATATTCTAATAATTTCATTAACAGAGATAAGAATGAAGTGAAAGTTCAACTGAAGTCAAGATATTTATCACTATTATCAGACACAATTATAAGAAGAAACAATCAAGAAACTCATGATTATAAAATATAGAATTATCAGACAGTTTAATATCTCTGATCACAGTATATTAGAGAAGTATAGTTTTCATAAGAAAGTGAAGAATAAACTTATACAAGAATGTATTTAGTTATTTCATGAGTGTTATTAATAATTGTTATCAAATTCTAATTATATAAGTAATCATTGAATGAACTGAATGAGACTGAATTTAATCTTCAGTTTTAGTCTTATTCTGATTTTGAAAGAATGATCATCTTTCACAGTTTATTCTGAGAAATTACTCTCATTTCACTGCTCTTATATTAAATCTCATCATTTTTCACATCATTTCTCTCAGAAATAATTCATTTTCAGGTTTTTTTCATGCTTGATTCTGGTGAGACTCATGCTAAGAAATGTATGAGATCAGATCAAATGAGACTAAATATGAAATTCATGATCTCACCGGCCAGTCTAGTTTCTATATAATAATATAAATATTGTCAGCAGAATGTAGAGGAACTGATTATTTATATCTCAAAATAGAAGACTTTGTCAATGATTATATCAATATAAAGTTAAGTCTCAAATTCAATAGAAATCTAGTATTGCTGTTCTCAATCTCTTGCAGAATCTATTGAATATTGAGATATTAAAACTAGATTTAATATATCTCACTGTGCAGGGATCAAAGGCTTAGTCAGACCTTGAAGTATACTGATTTTATAGTTATTGACGTGTCATTGACTCATTGTCCGCTGGTTATGTATCAAATACAGTTGCCGAGGTATCTTTTTGTATTTTTCTGCCGGGGATAGGCCAGATTGAAAGGGGCGGTACGAGGGTGGGACTTGGTGTTGATGTCTTGATACATCAAAGACAGATAGGGTTTTCGCGGAGAATGCACTTCAGATGTGTCTATTGATTATGTGCTTGATATTATTGCTGAGGTATCTTTTTGTATTTTTCTGCCGGGGGTGGGCCAGATTGGGAAGGGCGGTACGAGGGTGGGACTTGGCGTTGATGTTTTGGAACATCAAAGATAGACAGGGTTTTCACGGAGGTTGTTCCTCAGATATCTCCACAATTACAGATCAGGGATCTTCCAAAATCAAGAAGATTGGCGCATATGGCTAGGTCTCTTCACCTTACAATTTGTATGGATTTGGCCCGGGGTTGTGGTGTGGTAGGGGTGAACGGGGGATAATCCCACACAGGAGTTTCAAACAACATCTGGTTCATGTTTGGCTGGATAACTCCACCACCACACGGGGTATGCGGTCGGCGATGGGGTCAAAATGCTCATATGATCGAGGGCTTTTCAATGAATCTATCGGCGGGTTCTTATTCGAAAAATTGAGCGAGTTCGTGGTGGAGCGGTTGTATTGATCAAAATCTAGTCTTAGATAAAGAATATATTTGAATTCTTAGTCACATTTTCATTCTGATCTCATTATTGAGAATAGTATTAAATAGAACTATGAAATCATTTCTCACTTATATAATATCATAATATAGTACTCATTTGTTGAAAATTTAATAAAGAGTATTATTAAATATTATTACTTTTCTGAATATAGATTATAATTTATATAATTTTAATTATAAAAAAAATATAAAATATAAAAAAAATCAAAAAATAAAAAATAAAATAAAAACAAGAAAAAATCACAATAAAAAAAACAGAAAAAAAAATAAAAGAAAAATTAAAAAATTAAAAATAAAAATAAAAAAAATCAAGATCACAGTGCTGTAGTACTTTTAAAATACTCACTTCTCAGAGTCTTTATAATATTTATTATTAACTGTGTATTTCTCACAGTAAGAGTAATACAGCTGTGATGAGTTATTATCTTAATATTATCTAATAAATAATCAGTATATATCTATATAAATGTGAATAATTAGAAAATATACACTTTAAAAGTATAATTAGAATAAACTCTGCTGTCACTTAAATAACATTAAGAGTAGAATACTGAAATTGATAATTTCTCTTATTAATTTCACAGATAAGACATGTGAAGATAGTGTTGAAAATATAAGATTTCTCAACTTCTGATAAAAACAGATCTTATGAAGAGACTCTATTTTCATAATATCAGAGACTGAGTATTATTAAAAAGTGATACTTTCATATAATATATATATACTTACTGTAATAATTCACTCTCTGTGTATATAACTGAGAGTTATAGTTTTTTCACACTGCACAGCTCTTTCTGAAATGCTGCTACTGATTTATAACTCATACAGTCTTTCAGTTCAGTATCTACTATGTGTATGCAGCTCTGCATGCTGAGACTGTGAAAGGTGTAAAGCTTGTGTGATTGAAAGGTTGCTAGCTTGTGGAAAGTTATATAGTGAAAGGATTAGTAAGTCAGATCACGTGACCTGACAGAGACTGTGTTAGTCACTATAATCTGATATAATACTCACTTTTTATAAGCTATGTTTTGTTTAATTGAAAAGAGAAAGAGAGAGATGCAACTGCTATGTAAGAGACCTACACTGAATAGATTGATATAATATATAGATCTTATATAACAAAGTGAAAAACATTAAAGAAGGAAAGAAAGAGAAAGTATGAGAATCAGTAATTAAAGTGAATATTTATACATGTATACAGTGAAGCTCTGAGGCGGAAGAACAGAAATTTCATGAGTTTTTCAGCTGAGAATTGACAACTGAGAATCAGAGCTTTCAGCAGAATCTATGAAGTGTAATAGAATAGTCTATATAATTGATCAGACACAGCTCATCACATTAGTTCTCTCTTTTCAGAGATGAGATTGTGTGTAGTTTTCATCAGTCAAGAATCACTGTTTCAGATACACAGAGCTCAGAGTTCAGATCAGATAATTATAGCTGACTTATTTCACAAGATATTATCAGCTGCAGCTGTGAGATCTCTTATTAAGAATATCTTCAATCTCTCTCTCAAGTTTATTATCTTCTTCTATGATCTCTGATAACTGTCAATCAGAAGTCAGTTAAGAAGAGAACAGATCAGTGACAGCATAGCAAAGCAAGCTTGTATAGAAGACATTATGAATCTCTGATAATATATTAAAATAGTACTTATAACTGTCTAGAACTTCTATCACTTTATATTTAATATAATAATAATTTAGTGTATAAGATCAGTGTGTGATTTATATATTTTTAAGATTTAATCATATCAGGTCTTCTATCTTATATTACTCAGTAAGATCTTAGTGAATATTAGTTTAATCTTCTTAATTCTATTTAATACTTGTTATCAAGTCTTATATTCAATCACAGATATCTCAGAGCTTTATTATTATATTATCAGTGATCTGAATCAGACTGTGAGAGTTCAGTGTGAAATATGTGATCTCTAGAAGATTTAATATCTTCATATAATATCTGTGTGTGAGAAAGTGTAAGAATAAGTGCTCGCAGGCAATTATATAAGTGTTTGCAGCTTAGCGTGATATGTACTGTTAACTACTAGAAGTATTCACAGTAGAAAGATAAAATGTAGAGATTAAATGTATAATAGCATTTAAGCTAAGTTATGAATAGTATTCATGAACTTCAGTATACATAGTTGTATATAGTCAAGAGCTGCTAACTCTATTGATTATATGAGAGATAGAAATAGAGATAAAGAATCTGTAAGAAGTAAGATTTTTTATATACTTCTTTCTCTCTAAGACTTTATTTATGAAGCCTTTCACTGAGTGACTTCATAGAATCAGCTCAGCACTGCAGTGATACTTATTAAAAATTCTTCATATCTATAAAAAAAAACCTCAGTGAGGAAAAATCTCTTATTACTATGAAGAGAAAAGAGTCTGTCACTCAGTTTCTTATTCTGTGAGATTGTTTGTAATCTACAGATTCTTCTCTAACTATTATACAGATTTATCTTATATCTTTCATATAGAAGAGTTTCAGTTGACTCTCAATCATTTTCATGAGATTCTTGTGTGATAATTATACAGATTCATCTTATAGATGAATCACTCTCTGTGAGATTATTCTCATTAAAGAGAAGTATTCATAACTTAATTTTTCACTCATTCTTATAAATTATTCTTCTTTAATACTGTAGAATTGTGAGGAATTTTTCATTCTTTTATCAACTCTGTAGAATTATAGAATCAAAATATTTACAGTCTGCAATCACTCTTTGTAGTTATATAGAAAGATTCAGATCTGTAATTCATAATCATTCTTTATTTACTAGAGTGATCTGACTGTTTCACAGAATCACTCATAGTATAAATAAATCTCTCTAGAGTAGTATAAATATCTCAGATTTATATATAAAATCTTATCTTCTTTTTTCTTTTTCTGTAACAGCTCTTATTCTTATAAACTGTGAGTATTCTCATTTATCTGTGAAGTGTTTTAACTCAGATAATAGAGAGAGTGTGTTTCTGACAATATTCATATATTGATTTAAGAACTTCTCAAGAATAAAAATTTTTTTAATTTTAATATTCTTATAAATAATGTCTGACTGTCACTGAGCTTCTTATAAGTGTCTCTGTGACTCTTCTGATCACTTTTTACTAGCTGATGAAGTAGAGATATTACTGTTCATAATAATATCTTTATCTCTTTCAGTCTTATCATCACATCTGATCTTCAGATCAGTAATTAATTTCATGTCTCTCTCAAATTAGCTTTTAACTCTAAGCAGTGCAGTTCTGCTCTTTGCTGTAAGTCTTCTCATAAGTAATTTCTTACAGATTCTGACTAACAGTTCTTATAAAGCTCTCAGTGTTGTCAGTGTCTTCTGTAGTTCTGCAGGCTTACAATCATCTTTTCTCTATCTGCACAATCTCTGATCAGATATATGTAAATATGTCTAGATTCTTTATCAACAGTTCTCATACTGCAGTGCATTTCTACAATCTCATTGTTAATGAGAGATGAGTTCTCAGATATCTGTAAAATTCAGATAATTAAGATAATGTAAAAATTATGAATTTGTGATAAGAGTTAATCTGAACAGATGAGTTCTCTCTCTGTATCTTAATTATTTTCAGACTGAATACTTCAGTATAACTGAGAGAGCAGATACAGCTTTGTAAGAAGTATCTGATTATATATATAAATAATCAGCTCTTAAGACTCTGCTGCAACTGTGTATACTCTGATATTCAGCTTCTCTGAAATCTGTGCATTTTCAGTAGTCTTCATGTCAAATGTAATAATTATCTGTATCACAGATATAATACTCTCTGCTTGTTTAAAGAGAGAAATTGATAATTACAGAGAAATTAAATATCATAAGTATTAAGAATATAAGTGTGAATTTTCTTTATTTTTTCTTTATTAATCTCTAAATTGTGTTTACAGTTCTGTTTCTGTTTTCTTATTTTTTAGCTTTAATAAGAATATGATTTCTTCTTTCTTTTATATACACTGTGAACTATTCATCTCAGTAGAAACTTATCATCTTATAGATTAGAATTTATAAATGACAGTGTTAATATCTTTATTATAATCAGATTCTTAGTGAAGACTGTGTCATTCTGACTTATTAGAATTCACAGTATGAAAGTCATATCTCAGCTTTTACAGATTATCTTATCTACTCAGATAATTCTTAAGTGAACTCATTTCTCTTATCAGAATACTCTTACTACTGAATCTTGAATCAGAGCTTATAATCTCATTTCTCTGAGTTAATAATTTCTTTAATCTGATATTCTATTTTACTCTCTAGTACTTTATAAACAGATTGATGAGTTATAGAATTCTCTTCTAAAAATTCCTTATATTTACAGAGTAAAGAGACATGAAAAATATTATATATCTACAATTCAGATAATAGTTTTAATCTGTAGAACTGTGAGCTAACTTTTCTTATAATCTTATAAAACTCTATTTATAAGAGATTTAGCTTCTTACTAGATCTTTGTATGATAATATTTTCTAGACTTAGTCAGACTCTATCATCTATTTTAAAACTCTTTATAATATACTTAAAGTCATAGTATCTCTTCTGATACTCTTGAGTCTTTCTCAAGAATTCACAGACTTTCTTCTGAATATTCTGAATTCTCTCAGCTTATTCATGAGTATTATCACACTCTATAGTATACTCTCATGAGTTTATCAAGATTATCTGCAGATAAGTCTCAGTGAGTATTTCAAAGAGAATTTTATCTGTACTGACATACTTTGAGTTATTATATATAAACTCTGTAAGTGATAATCAATATACTCAATCATTCTGATTATAATTAACAAAGCACTGTAGATACTGTTTTAATATACTCATCAGATATTCTATCTGATTATCTATCTATTGATAAAAAGTTATACTTAGATCTCATAAGATCTTCAGTATAGTTATTAGATCAGATCAGAACTCTTCTATAAAGATTAATTCTCTATCTGAGACAATGTTCATAGATAATTCATACAATCAGATCATATCACAGATAAAGATATAAGTTAAATTCTTTGACTTTAAGTTCTTGTAGATGAGTATAAAGTGTGCTATCTTGATAAAGTAATCTACTATTATCAGCACACTGTTAAAGCAGGCATTATATATGTTCTTCCTTTTAGAAAGACTTATAAGAATATTCATTTCTAACTGTTCTCAAGGTTTCTGTAGAATGAGTAGAGAAATAAGTTCTTTATATAGTCTGAACTACACTATCTGTGAATTCTGATAAATAGTATAAGAATTTACTATCTTCTTCACAAGTTCTTATATCTTTGATTAGAAGTATTTTCTTATGAGTAACTCATGAGATTTAATATCTGTAAAATGATTCACTAGAGAAGAGTTATAATATCTTTTAATAAGTTCTATACATAGAAACTCATTTATAAATATATAAATCTGATTCTCTCTTCATAAGAGATTATTTAAGTCTCTTTAATTCTGTATTTCTGCAGGGTTAATCTCTGCTGTGAGCAGTTTCTGAATATACTGAATATATTCATTCTTCAGTTACAGTTCAGATAATCTGAATAGAAGATCTTATAAAGATTTATACTCTGTTTCTTCTTATATCAGATCTTCTGCAGTACTTCTCAAAGCCTGCAAATTCTTCAGATTATAGATACTCTCTTCAAGAATTCTCACAGAGATTCTCAGAGTGTTGACTCTCAGTGTTATAGAGAGTAGTTATACAGACTTCTCTTCTCTCTTCTTCTTCTTCTCTTATAGAGAATTAAGAGACTCTTCAGTTAATCTCTTTATAACACTCAGTCTAAGTATCTTATAAAGCTTTTCTGTCTTCTCTAGTCTTTTTAATATAGTTTAATCTGTAAGAGAGTCTGTCTGCTGAATTCTTAGTTCTCTTGATATATTCTATCTTGAATCAGAACTCACTCAGTCTCTGAGCTCAGTGAATCTGTCACTGCAAGAGTTTCTTGATTAAAGTAAACTATTATAAGCTATTATAATCAGTTCTAAAAGTAATTACTGTTATAAGACTCTTAAAGTAGTAATATCAGTGATAAAAGAATTTCATTATGAGAAACTTCTGATCATAAATATCATAGTTAATCTTCATAAGTTACATCTTTCATAAGAAAAAGATCACTGAAACTCAGTTCTCATTTAACTGTAGTTATAAAACTATTTCTGAAATTATAAAGAAGAAGATATCTGTCTTCAATCTGATTAAGAGTAAGAGATTAAAGTGAAATAGTATTACTTTATCTGTGAATATCTATTTTAATCTTATAAAGATCTTATAAGCTTCTAAAGTAAGAAAGTTCTCACAGTTCTCTCTTCTTAACAATCTTTTTATTCTTTATTCATAGAATAACTTCTTCTTATTTTCACTCTTCAGTATATCTATAAGAGTCAAGAAGATTCTTATAAATATAAAGATAAATCATCTATAGAAATTCACAAAGCTCAGAAAGATCTGAATCTTATAAATATTAGTTAACTCTGATTATAATAGAATAGTCTTAATCTGTGAGAGTTTCATCTGAATATTATCTGCAGTAATTATATATTCTAGGAAATTAATCTGATAGATACTGAAGTTATACTTTATAAGCTTAATATACAGTTCTGTCTCATCTAAGATCTTTAATACATTTTATATATACTCAGTGTGTTCTTTCTTCTTCACAGAGTACATTATCATATTATTCAGATATATTACTATAAAGATATTTAGATATATATAAAGTATTTTATTAATAAAAGACTGAAATACTGCAGAGATATTAATCAAACTAAAAGACATTACTAGATATTCAAATAATCTCAGCACAGTTTTAAAGACAGTCTTTTATTCATTCTTAGACTGTATTCACAGCTGTGTATATATATTGATTACATTCAGTTATGTGAATATAACAGCTTCTGTGAGACAGTTGATTATATTCTCAATCAGAGACAGAGAATAGTGACTCTTTATAGTCTTGAAATTCAGATTGTAGTAGTTTATATACAATCTGAGATCTTTATTCTTCTTTTTTACAAATATTACAGAGACTTTTTTAAAGATCTGTAAAGATTGAATAAAGTTATTCTTCAGATTCTTCTTTATATAAGTCTGTAAGATCTCTGTCTTATAATAAGAGAGCTTATTGATTAATTCTTAAAAGAGTTTCTACTCTTCTATTAAATCTATTATCAGATTCTTCTTATAGTGAGATGAAAGCTTAGCTGTCTTTACTGAGCTGAATATCTCTGTGAAATCTCAGTATTTCTCTGATATCTGAAGCTCAGTTTTTATAACTGTGAAGTTCTCAGACATTTATAAAGTTATTATATAGATAAGCTTATCTTCTCTAATCAACTCTACAGTATTAACTAATTCTATCTTCAAATGGTTTCAAAGTATCAGAAGATGTTAAAACACTGCAATTTGTAAATGGTTTTTGTATTCTGGGCTGGAATTTTCTGATTTTGCATATCTGAAATTGATGAATGTATAATAGTTAACTTTACAGATATAGGAAAAACCCTGAGAACTAAAAGTTCTCAGGTAGATGTCATAGTCTCTGACTGCATACATCTATAATTGAAGAATAATAATAATAATAATAATAACTAATTCTATCTCTGTGAGTGAGTCTGTTAACACTGATCAGAAGTATAAACCTGACTCACAGACAGTTATATACAGATTGTGTCTTTAAAGTTAAGTAAGTTTTAAGTATATATTATCTGTAATATCTGTGATAATCACAGTTTCTGCAAATCTTCTTCAGATTTCAGAGAGATCTTGTAATTTAAAAATAGCTCTTATAAGTTTCTCAGCTCTCAGATCTGAGTTCTCACACTCTGCTTATTATAAGAGCAGATTCTCAGTTTTTATCACTTAGCTTATTCACTCTGTGAGCTTTAAAAACACTACAGTGATCTGAGATTCTGAGTTTATTAATACTTTTCATACTTACAGAGTAGTAGTACTGCAGTGTTATATTCTCTTATAAATATACATTTTCATTAAGAGAGTAACAGATTCAGATATCAGTTTTAAAATTCTTAAGAAGACTGTTACTGACTCTATCTGTAACTTCTTAAATTTTTATTTTAATTTATTCAGATAGTTTGTATAAAGATATTCTAATTTAAAACAGATAAAATAGAGACTCTTTTTCTTAATCTTTCTATTATATACTCTATTTATAGAAGTTTATAAAACTCTCTCTCTCTGCTTAGTAATCAGATATGAATCTCTCTATATCTTATTATCTTTTCTTAATAAATCTGTTCTCTGTTGTTCTAGCTCTTATAAGACTAGTTAATAATTCACTCTTCACAGATCTGTGACTCTCACAGTGATCTGTAAGCAGTGAATGAGAGTTATTAATTTCTTCAGAGTTAAGAACTTAGAGTCTTATTTAATAAGCTTATTCTATATATCTTTATTCAGTCTCTTTATAAATATCATTATTCAGATCTTGTTTCAGAGCTCTATTTTCATAGATCTCAATTTATATTATAATTTTATAAAGTACTGTAAGTAGTCTTTATCAGATTTCTCACCTGTTTTTCTAATATTAATGATCACAGCTTAAATATTCTCTATTCAGCTTACAGAGTCTTTTAACTTATTCTCTAGATAAATCTTAAGAATATATCAGTGAGATCTTTTATAATCATTCTCTAGATAATTCAGTCAGTTCTTAACTTCAGTGTAGTAGAGATCTGTTATTATATAAATAATAGTTTCTTCATCTTTTATATCACACAGCTGAGCTTGTGAGTCAATTTTGAATACAAACTTGTAAAAGCTTCTATAGATTGTAATTCAGTAGTTAATCTTAAGTAGTTATAGCTTAAGAAAGTTTCTTTTCAGTTTATAGATATTTCTGAAGATTATGTCTAGAGACTCAGTTTGAGAGTGTTTACAGACAGTAAGCATTTCTTATAGAAAAATAGCTTGATTTTATAAGAGATGCTTAAGAATATTCTTTACTGAGATTGATTTATTCATTGATTTAAAGAATTTTTCTGTCACAGATATAGAGAATAATGTTCTGTGAATGATTGATAAGTTCTCTGAGACTTCTTTTATAAGAGTTATTCATGATTTGAGTGACTACTTCTGAGTATCTACAGTAGAATTTACAGAGATTAAAGTATATAAGTTTCTAGTTCTTTGAGTTATAACAGACAGTTGCTGACTGACAGAGCTTGAAATATAAGAATAAGTACTTACAGATGATTATTCAGATATTTACAGCTTGACATAATATATACTGTGAACTACTAGAAGTATTCATAATAGAAAGATAAAATGTAGAGATTAAATGTATAATAGTATTCAAGCTGAGTTATGAATAGTATTCACAAACTTCAGTCTATATAGTTGTGTCACTTGTGTGTAGCCAAGGGCCGCTAACTCTATTGATTACACAAGAGATAGAAATAGAGATAAAGAATCCGCGAGAAGCGGGATTTCTTACAAGAACAGAAATTTAATATTTCTCAATAATAATTAAGTTCATGAGAATAATGTTCACAAGACTATAAATCTGACACAGATCTCTGTTAACACTTATAAAATACTCTGAAAGAACTTCTAATGAAGTCACTGATAAAATTACTGATAGTAAAATTATATAGCAATCTACTTCATCAGTCTGATCAATATTTAAAAAGCTCTAGAGAAGTTATCTTACATTATAATAATAAATTCTCATATAAAACTCTCTTAACAATATTATGAATATTTAAATGTCTTCTGATAAGATAATGTTATAAATCTATCTCTCTTATAAGACTTAGAAGTAGATTACAGTATCAAGTTGTAAAAGAAGAATAATAAGAATTCTGAATCACTGTAAGATGAACTTCTTCTCAAAAGCCCTCGATCATACGAGCATTTTGACCCCATCGCCGACCGCATACCCCGTGTGGTGGTGGAGTTATCCAGCCAAACGTGAACCAGACGTTGTTCGAAACTCCTGTGTGGGATTATCCCCCATTCTCCCCTACCACACCACAACCCCGGGCCAAATTGCCATACAAATTGTAAGGTGAAGAGACCTAGCCATATGCACCAATCTTCTCGATTTTGGAAGATCCCCGATCTGTAGTTGTGGAGATATCTGAGGAGTGACCTCCGCGAAAACCCTGTCCATCTTTGATGTTCCAAAACATCAATGCCAAGTCCCACCCTCGTACCGCCCTTCCTAATCTGGCCCATCCCCAGCAGAAAAATACAAAAAGATACCTCAGTGATAATATCAAGCACATAATCAACAGCCACTTCTGAAGTGCAATCTCTGCAGTCTGTCTTCAGTATATCTAGACATTAATATCAAGTCTCACCCTTGTACCACCCCTCTCAATCTGGGCCCATCCCTGACAGAAAAGTATAAAAAGATATCTCAGTAACTGTACTTGATACATAATCAGCAGACATAACAACTATAAAATCAGTATATTTCAAGATCTGACTGAGCCTTTGATCCCTGCACAGTGAGATATATTAAATCTAGTTTTAATATCTCAATATTCAATAGATTCTGCAAGAGATTGAGAACAGCAACACTAGATTTCTATTGAATTTGAGAATTAACTCTATATTGATATAATCATTGACAAAGTCTTCTATTTTAAGATATAAATAATCAGTTTCTCTACATCCTGCTGACACTCTTGCATTATTATATAGAAACAGACTTATATTCTC